>NW_026712248.1:935833-1014151 GCF_030504385.1 Musca domestica | reverse complement strand
TATGTTTCCCTTCAAAAATTACATTTTACTCAAATTTTCAATGACTAAAATTAGCTGAATTGATTATTTTCTTTAAAAAAGTTTTTAAATTTATTTAAATGTTTTCTTGTTTTTTTTTTCTGAATTCTCCAGCATTATATTTAATATTCCCTTAGGCAATATATTTTCTGTTAATGTTATTTTCACTTTTCACAAAGATCTCGTCAATTTTCCTTCCTATCCCCTCCCTCTCTTCCACTCTGCTAAAACGGAAATGAAGCTCACCACCAACTTATTTGCTGGATTTCCTTGCAATGACAGAATGAGGCAAAAAAATGGAATCCATGATTTTTTACATTTGTTTTCGACTTGTAATTCCATAATTTTTTTGTTTGTGTTGTTGTGTCTTTTTTTTCAAAGAATTATCAGAAATTTCAGGTTCTAATTTTTCCTCTGCCTTTTCAAATGGGTTTGGGGTGGGAGTAATTTTTGTAAAGTTTTTTCCGTTTTTTTTTTTGCTGGAATTCTCTCATTTTTTCTATTTATCTCTTAATATTCATTGCTTTTCCTGCTTTCCACCAGGAAAAAGGAAAAACAGCATCAATTTAATGTTACCAAATTCGGCATTAGCAAAGCCCACTTATCAACTTTGCTATTCGAAGACTTCACGCTGGTTTCACGCCATTGTGGCGTAAGTGCTGAGCCATAGCCTGACAGGGGACAGGTAGCTTGAAGGATGACGAGCAAGCGAGTAAGTGATTAATTTTTACGCCTAAAATATGCAAAATACTCAATGATGTATCCGACATTGGCATTTGGTCATGGCCGCCTCTCTCCCTCCCCTCCCTTTCTTTCCCTTCCCAATGGACCCTGCTTAACTAAATAAACGCCTCCTTGGGGAATTTAAGTTGCCGAGAAAATACAGAAAATTTTTGTAATAATTTTTTTTTTGCCTCACCAAAAAAAAGAAAAAAGAAATAAGTTTGGAAATTTGTTTTCATTGTCGTCATCGTCGTTGTTGTTGCCGTTGTTATTGTTTGAAAAATTGTCCATCATAATTTTGTTGTATCTGCAGCCATCTTGGGCTATGTTTGCATTTCCTTTTGAATTTTTGATAAAAAATAAATTTCCCAGTTTTTTTTTCCATTTTTGCTCAGACCCTGAAGCTAAATTGATTATGCCCATTTTTAGGGGTGAGTACCCCCCAACAGCCAGCCAGCCAGGGACTGGAAAGGTAAACTGTGTGCCGATGATTGAAGGCATGCCCATGAAAATTAAGCACATGTCATTGAGGATAGATGCTACAGTTTTTCTTCATTTTTTCAATTTTTTGTCATAAAATCTAAAATTCTGTTGGGTAAACAAAACATTTCTCAATTTTTTTCTTTTGGTTGTTTTTAATTTCGAATATTTGAAAGAACACCACCACCACCCCAAGAAATGAGGAAAAATATTGAGGTGAATGTACAAGGGCAATTTAATTGTCCAACAGCTTATTAGTCACCTGGGGGTCAATTTGGGATCCAAGAGAGGGGAATTCTATTTATTTTTTGAGGGGTGAAGTTGTAAAAAAATTTTTTAAAAATTTTTACCATTTTCAGACAATGAAAAATTATTATAAATTTACAAAAAAAGAAAAAAAATAAGTATAGGACACAGATATATATTTTGTAAAACTGGGGAAATTTAAAATTCTCTCGAAAACATTGGTGATTTTTTTTTTGTAACCACGTTTATAGTAGGCCATGGGAAAAATATTTTTAAAAAATCCACGTTTATAGTAGGCCATGGGAAAAATATTTTTAAAAAATCCACGTTTATAGTAGGTCAGGGGAAAAATATTTTTAAAAAATCCACGTCTATAGTAGGCCATGGGAAAAATATTTTTAAAAAATCCACGTCTATAGTAGGCCATGGGAAAAATATTTTTAAAAAATCCACATTTATAGTAGGTCATGGGAAAAATATTTTTAAAAACTCCACATTTATAGTAGGCCATGGGAAAAATATTTTTAAAAAATCCACGTTTATAGTAGGCCATGGGAAAAATATTTTTAAAAAATCCACGTTTATAGTAGGCCATGGGAAAAATATTTTTAAAAAATCCACGTTTATAGTAGGCCATGGGAAAAATATTTTTAAAAAATCCACGTTTATAGTAGGCCATGGGAAAAATATTTTTAAAAAATCCACGTTTATAGTAGGCCATGGGAAAAATATTTTTAAAAATTCACTTTCGTTTTTAGTTCTTGAGAAAATATTTTTAAAAAATCCAAGTTCGTTTTTAGTCCTTAAAAAAATATTTTTAAAAAATCCACGTTTATAGTCGACCATGGGAAAAATGTTTAAAAAAAATCCACGTTTATAGTAGGTCATGAAAAAATATTTTTAAAAAATCCTTGAAAAAATATTTCTAAAAAATCATAGTTCGTTTTTAGTCCTTAAAAAAATATTTTTAAAAAATCCTAGTTCGTTTTTAGTCCTTAAAAAAATATTTTTAAAAATCCAAGTTCGTTTTTAGTCCTTAAAAAAAATATTTTTAAAAATCCAAGTTCGTTTTTAGTCCTTAAAAAATATTTTTAAAAAATCCGCGTTTATAGTAGGCCGTGGGAAAAATATTTTTAAAAAATCCACTTTCGTTTTTAGTTCTTGAGAAAATATTTTTAAAAATCCAAGTTCGTTTTTAGTCCTTAAAAAATATTTTTAAAAAATCCACGTTTATAGTAAGCGATGGGAAAAATATTTTGAAAAAATCCACTTTTATAGTAGGCATTGGCAAAAATATTTTTAAAAAAATCCACGTTTATAGTAGGCATTGGCAAAAATATTTTTAAAAAACCCACGATTATAGTAGGCCATGGGAAAATATTTTTAAAAAATCCACGTTTATAGTAGGCCATGGGAAAATATTTTTAAAAAATCCACGTTTATAGTAGGCCATGGGACAAATATTTTTAAAAAATCAACGTTTATAGTAGGCCATGGGAAAAATAATTTAAAAAATCCACATTCTAAATAAAATCTATTTTCATAAATGGTTTGTGAATTAAAAAATATTAAAAAATCCCCGTTCATTACTCACCCTGTATATATTGCAAAACTGGGGATATTTAAAAATTTCTCTTGAAAACTTAGGTGGAATTGATTTTTTTTAACAGAAAATTACCAAATCCATGTTTTCTCCAAAGAAACTGAATTTTAAGGAAATGTTTCAAACATTTTTATTTGATTAAGTTTTCGATTTTTTTGCAACAAGAAATTACCAAATCCACATTTTCTGGAAAAACCCGTTGCTGAATTTTTGGAAAACTTTTGCAATTTATTTGTTATTTTTCCCAAGGAAATATTAAGTACTTTTCACGACTTGACTCATTTCCTTGGGATTTTAAAAACGTTTTATCTATAATCTCCCAAAAAATGAAGCATACTTTCAGGCTTCCATTTCTAAAAATACATATTAATATGTCTTATATGCCATAGCACATTAGAAAAATATGATCCAATCCCCAACGGATTGCATATGAATGTCGCAAAACTGTCCCAGGGTTACCACAAAATCCATAGAAATTTTTCATTTAAATTGTTTTGAATTAGAGAACAAATCGTTTTATGGCTCCGGGAGAGCTGGCTATGAAATTGAATGTGTGAACAACGTTCGGCTGGTGGCAAAAGTCAGGAGACGAATTGCATAGTATGTTGTCGGTGTTTGGATTTTAAATTCGGTTTCGGGTTTTAATAGCCAAACAAATATTTCATTTTATTTCCAGTACCGCATGTGATGGCTGTGAGTATTTTAGCCAGCATTCGAATTCGTTCGCAATGTTACTCCTGCATTTTACTTTGGTGACTTCTTTGTATATTTGATTTTTTTTATTTTTCATTTTTTTTTTCAAATCCTTAACATATTCATTTTAATATGTCACGTCCACACATTCAAATGGCAGTCATCTTCTTGCTATAAAGTGGCAGTGTAGTGGTACCCCACCCCCTTCAAATGTGTATGTGAATGTCATAACTTAAACCATATTTATATGTGTGCGATGAGGAGATGGGTGAGGGGTTTGGAAATCATAAAATATCAACAAAATTCTTTGCTAAAGAAAAAAT
Organism: Musca domestica; assembly: GCF_030504385.1. NCBI lineage: Eukaryota > Metazoa > Arthropoda > Insecta > Diptera > Muscidae > Musca > Musca domestica. The sequence continues at coordinate 1,010,065 of NW_026712248.1, read as the reverse complement.
ATATATATTGTGAAATGAAGTAATTTTTAAAAAATAAGACTTGGGTGACAAATGTAAAAAAAGGAAGGAGGATAGGGAAAAGCAATGCAGGGGCAAAAGTATTCTAAGGCTCCACCACAATATGCATATTGTGGACAAGGCCTCCACGTTCTTTTCAAGTCCTTGAAAACATATTTTTAAAAAATCCATTTTCGTTTTAGTTTTTTGAAAAAATATTTTTAAAAAATCCAAGTTCGTTTTCAATCCATGAGAAAATATTTAAAAAAAATCCACGTTTATAGTAGGCCATGGGAAAAATATTTTTAAAAAATCCACGTTTATAGTAGGCCATGGGAAAAATATTTTTAAAAAATCCACGTTTATAGTAGGTCATGGGAAAAATATTTTAAAAAAATCCCCGCTTATAGTAGACCATGGGAAAAATATTTTTAAAAATTCCAAGTATATAGTAGGCCGTAAGAAAAATATTTTTAAAAAATCCACGTTTATAGTAGGTGTTATAGAAAAATTCCGATGATTCAGTTCAGTTAGAAAAAATTTTAAAACATTTATTTGAAAGAAAAATAATTTGAACTCAATGGTATGAATGACTGAAACAGAATGAAAAAATTTCTTCTTGAAAATATTAATATGACATAAAATATTTTCAAGGCCTACTATGCTATAATATAATGATATAAAACATAGTAAAAAGTAGTTGAGTTGTTTCATATTCAATTTATACAACAAACTCTACCTCAACGCAAATACTTTAAAGATTATTAAAATTCAATATTTAATTTTAAAAGTTTACATGCTGCTATATGCTTTTCTTTAGTGAGTGGTTTGGTTAAAATATCTGCTACGTTTTCAGAGCTTGCTACATATTGAACGTCCACTTCATTTGATTGATATTTCTCCCTCACGTAGTGATAGCGTATGTCAATGTGCTTACTGCGTTTTTGTACACTGGGATTCTTGACTAGAAATTGAGCACCTTGATTGTCACAGAAAATGATGGTAGCTTTCTTTGTATTTTCATTTAGTCCAATTTCATTAAGAAGGCTTCTTTGGAATGAAACTTCTTTAGTTCCTTGGCACAAAGCGACGTATTCTGCTTCCATTGAACTCAAAGATACAGATTGCTGCTTTTTTGATTCCCACGATATAGGTCCACCGGCCAGAAATATAATAAATCCACTGTACGATTTTCGATCCGCTGTATCTGCTGCCCAATCTGAATCTGTGAAGGATATTAATTCGTCATAACATTTTGAATACTTTATTGATGATTTTGATGTTTTCTTCAAATATCTTAGGACGTGTTTCGCTGCTGTGAAATGTTCTCGATGTGGGTGTGAATTAAATTGCGATAGTTTCGACACAACATGTGTAATATCTGGTCTACTAATGACTGCCAAATACATTAGTCCACCAATGAGGGATTGGTATTGTTTCACATCCAAGTATTCACATTCCTCTGTACACTTGTCCAATTTATTTCCGCATGCAAATGGTGTTAATGCAGGTTTGCAGTTTTCCATTTGCCATTGTATTAATAATTGTTCCACATATCTCTTTTGATGAATGGATATTGCTCCTCTATCACCTTCCCTCTCAATTTCCATTCCCAAGTAGTAAGATATAGAACCTTTATCAATTGCCTCTACGTGCTGATTTAATTTAAACAATATATATTTCATATCTTCTTCCAGCGAACTTGCAATCAGCAAATCGTCAACATAGAGGGCAATTATGTTCATATTTTTACCTTTATTCATCACATAAACGCAGTTGTCCGTATGGCATCTAGTAAATCCAATTGCAGTAATTATATCTGTTACCTTTTTATTCCATTCTCTACCAGCTTGCTTTAGGCCATATAGAGAACGCTTAAGCTTGCAAACTTTCTCTGGATGTTGCTTGTCTTCAAATAAAGGTGGCTGCCGCATATATACCTCTGATTCTAAGTGTCCGTTCAAATAAGCTGCCACAATATCGACATGATTCACTAATAACTGATATTTTACCGCCAATGACAAAACAAGCCTTATTGTTGAATGACGTACAACAGGAGCGTACGTTTCTTTATAGTCAATATTATATTTTTGGGAACATCCACGAGCTACCAATCTTGCCTTGTATTTTTCAACGGTACCATCGGGATTACGTTTTATAGCAAAAACCCATTTGCAGCCAATAATATTTTTAGCTTTTGGATTGTCCACCAATTCCCACGTTTTGTTTTTCAACAAGGAATTGAATTCTACTTGCATTGCCTCTTTCCAATGCTCACAATCTTCTGACCTCAATGCTTCAGCCACACTCTCAGGATTTTCAATAATAGAATTCACCATTTCAGGTCCGGTATGTGTGATGTATACCTTTCTGGGTCTGCCACGGTTTCCTGTTCTCAAAATTCTTGGTCTTCCTCGCTTGCGGCTTTGTATTACTTGTTCTGATTGACCCCTTGCCTCTATTTCTGTTTCGTTTGATTGTTCCATATCTGACGTGGTTGCCGGTTCATAACCCAAAGTATTTGATGTCACGTTTTGAATCTCCGATTCTCCAGCTTGGGTTTCAACATTTCCATTTCCTGCTTCATCATTTCCAGGACATGCAGTGATAGGTAACCAGAATAATTCATCGGTCTCTTCTGTGTCTTTGAAAACATTATTTCTATAGAAAACGTCTTCAAAAAATATCACATCTCTTGCTTTAATTAAAGATTTTGTATTCGGATTATACAATCTATATGCCTTAGAAAATTCTTCATATCCAATGAATATTAGTTTTATACCTTTTGGCTCAAATTTACCTCTTCCTGGCCCCTTTTGAAGAGCAATTGCCTCACAACCAAATATTCTGAAGTGACCGACTGACGGTTTACGACCATTACGTACCTCATATGGCGTTATGTTATCCAATACTTTTGTTGGTGATCGATTGCGTATGTATACTGCTGTCTTTACCGCTTCTGCCCATAAATTTTGAGGGAGATTGGCATTCTCAAGCATGCAGCGAGCCATTTCTACAGGAGTTCTGTTGGCCCTCTCCGCAATGCCATTTTGCTGAGGAGTATACGCTACGGTTGTCTGATGAACAATACCATTTTCTGCCATGAAATTCTTGAATTTATTGTTGATATACTCTAATCCGTTGTCGCTCCGTATTGCTTTCAATTTCCGTCCACTTTGTTTTTCCGCTCGTGCCATAAAATTTCGAAATGATTCAAATGCTTCTGATTTGTGCTTTAAAAACTGAACCTCTATATACCGTGAAAAATCGTCTATAAACGATATGATATACAAAGCACCTCCTTGCGATTTTATACTCATAGGACCACAGATATCAGTATGTATTAGGTCTAACATACCTTTTGAATTGGGATTTGGATAGCTGCCGAATGGTTTAACATTTATCTTGCAAATTGCGCATGTGGTGCATTTAAATTCTTTTGGCATACTCACAGTTAGTCCACGCACCATATTCTTTCTTGAAAGTTTCACCAAGTCGTTCAGATTCAAGTGTCCAAACCGGCCGTGCCATAGTTTAACTTTCTTATCATCTTGAACACCGCTAACAACTTCTGCTTTCACGTTACTATCCAAATTTACACCATATACACCATTACACAAAACAGCAATAAAAAACAGTTTATTTGACTGAGTTTTAACGACCGTTTTTCCCTTCTTGAATTGAACTATGTGTCCAGCTTGTACAATTTTTCCTACTGAAAGAAAATTCGAGTGTAGTTTAGGCACATACCAGACGTCGTTGATTGTAATGTCATCATTATGAGCAGATTTGGCCAACACTGTTCCAATACCTTCAGCCTGTATTACCTCCCCTGAGGCTGTAACAATGTCTTGCGATTTAGGCGTAATGTTCAAAAAATATGAAGAATCCCGGCACATGTGGGAACTTGCTCCACTATCCAATATCCACACATTCCTTGTTGTTTTGTTGATCATACCAAGACCACTCAATGATTCTGCACCATATCTTGCATTCGAGTTGCATTTTGACCGAATATGGCCCTTTTTTCCGCATTTGTAGCATATTAGGTTCACGTTGTTACGTTTTTTCTGGGAATCGCCTTTTGATGTCTCAAATTTTGGTTTAGCATGCTTTCCAGATGCAATTTCTGATTTTGATTTCAGCATGAAAACGTTTTCGTTATAACTTGGTTCATTTTTATCGACTTGACGATGCTCACTTTCTAATATCTTTGATATTAATGTTTCCAATGTTGGTAATTTGTCCCTGCTTTCAACAGCTACGACAAAATTTTCCATTTCTTGAGGTAAACTGCTAAGAAGTAAAACACACAAGAAATCTTCCGGCATCGTAACATTGATTCCTTTCAACTCATCCACTATTGTGCAAAATTCACCAATTTGACCAGAAAACTTTTCCTTATTTGAGAACTTGTACTTTACCAATTTCTTGAATAGGTTAACCTTACGTCCCGGTGCATCTCTTTTCTACAAAGCGCTAAGCACATTCCATGCATCCCTCGCAGATTCACAATTTTTGATGTGTATAAGCTCTGACGGCTTAACACAAAGAGTAATATTTGCCAATGCCTTCTGATTCATTATTTCCCAGGTTGATCTAACACCCGCCGCAGCATCTCCTGGACATTGTTCCTTCACAGCCGTCCACAGATCTTGCGTAATAAGAAAACTTCGCATTTGCACCGACCACGTAATGTAGTTCTCACCATTCAGTTTATCAATATTTCCAAATTGATTCGCCATTGCTGCCTCTGAAATTGTTTCTTCTTTGCCGTTTAAAATTTATTCTTTTAAACAAGAACTGGGCCCATAACCTTTGTTATAGAAAAATTCCGATGATTCAGTTCAGTTAGAAAAAATTTTAAAACATTTATTTGAAAGAAAAATAATTTGAACTCAATGGTATGAATGACTGAAACAGAATGAAAAAATTTCTTCTTGAAAATATTAATATGACATAAAATATTTTCAAGGCCTACTATGCTATAATATAATGATATAAAACATAGTAAAAAGTAGTTGAGTTGTTTCATATTCAATTTATACAACAGTAGGCCGTAAGAAAAATATTTTTTAAAAATCCCCGCTTATAGTAGGCCATGGGAAAAATATTTTTAAAAATACCAAGTTTATAGTACGCCGTAAGAAAAATATTTTTAAAAAATCCACGTTTATAGTAGACCATGTGAAAAATATTTTTAAAAAATCCACGTTTATAGTAGGCCATGGGAAAAATATTTTTAAAAAATCCACGTTTATATTTGACCTTTAAAAAATTATTTTTAAAAAATCCAGGTTTATAGATTATCCATGAAAGAATATTTTTAAGAAATCCACGTTTATGGATTATCCATGAAAAAATATTTTTAAAAAATCCACGTTAATGGAAGGGTCTTGAAAAATATTTTAAAAAAATCCACGTTTATAGTTGACCTTCGAAAAAATATTTTTTAAAAATCCACGTTTATAGCTGACCTTTAAAAAAAATATTTTTAAAAAATCCACGTATATGGATTATCCACGAAAAAATATTTTTAAAGAATCCACGTTAATGGAAGAGTCTTAAAAAAAATTGTTAAAAAATCCACGTTTATGGATTATCCACGAAAAAATATTTTTAAAAAATCCACGTTTATGGATTATCCACGAAAAAATATTTTTAAAAAATCCACGTTAATGGAAGAGTCTTGAAAAAATATTTTTAAAAAATCCACGTTAATGGAAGAGTCTTGAAAAAATATTTTTAAAAAATCCACGTTAATGGAAGAGTCTTGAAAAAATATTTTTAAAAAATCCACGTTAATGGAAGAGTCTTGAAAAAATATTTTTAAAAAATCCACGTTTGTGGATGGTCCATGGAAAAATTATTTTAAAAAATCCACGTTTATGTTTGACCTTTGAAAAAATATTTTTAAAAAATCCACGTTTATGTTTGACCTTTGAAAAAATATTTTTAAAAAATCCACGTTTATGTTTGACCTTTGAAAAATTATTTTTAAAAAATCCACGTTTATGTTTGACCTTTGAAAAAATATTTTTAAAAAATACACGTTTGTTTGTGGTCCATGATAAATTATTTTTAAAAATCCACGTTTATGTTTGACCTTTGAAAAAATATTTTTTAAAAAATCCACGTTTAAATTGGTCCATGAAAAAATATTTTTAATGAATTCACGTTTATAGATGGTTCGTAAAAAAATTAAAAAATCCACGTTTATAGATGGTCCTCAAAAAATATTTTTAAAAAATCCCCATTTATAGTAGTCCCTGGGAAACATATTTTTAAAAAATCCACGTTTATATTTGGCGTTAAGGCCCTTCCACATGGCTTCCTCACCCATACACACATATGTGTGTATGTATGTATGTGTGTGCCTCCTTGGCAAAATATTATAACAAATTATCAGCGGTATATTATGCATGATGCATTTCCTCAGTTAACTGTTGATGACATCTTTTGGTTCGTCGTTTGGATTTTTTTTCCTTCTCCACTTCTTTTTTCGACTTTAACGAAAAAAGTGGCACCACAGACCAAAGTGTGTGAGGGAGAGAGAGAGGGATATGGAAACCACAAATGAAATCAACGGAAACGGATTTTATTCTTTTGAACGTGTGATTTGAGCTAGAAATAAAATTTATAACTTGAACCTGTAACCATAGCAGTGCTTGGTCGTTTTTCACGGGTGTGGGGAAGTGGTGCTACGCTGTGAATGGCATTGCCTGTTACCGATTTTTCTAAAAAAAAGGTGTTAAGTGTTAGAAAAAACTCTGCAGCCTGCCTTACCTGTGATATGACATTCTCAATGAAAAATCACCGGCAAATAAAATATGAAATTGCAGAATGCGCACACATAGAAGACGTAATCGGGAATAGCAGGAAAAGTCAGCAAAATTTTGGAAGTCACTCTTTAAGATTTTTTTTTTTTGGCTTTTCTAAAGAGAAATTATTCTGTAAAACAATAAAATCAGACAATTTTTAAACCGCAAACCAATTCCAGGACGCATGTAATTCCACAGCATTCAGAGAATGCTGCATACTTTCAAGCGCCTAGCTCTTCAAATTGCCCTTATATGTTCTTTGTATTGCATTTTCCTATGGAGCTCTCTTTAAACTGCAATTTATCACTGGAATCGAATTCAAATCATCCTCCCCCTTCCGCACAGTTTTTATTGGAAGTCCGAAATTGACTTTAGTTTGAATTTAATTAAAAATCTCCAGTCTCCATGAATTCCTTTTGTAAATTTTTAATTATTGGTTATTTTGAAAAGTTTCTCGTTTATTTATGTCCAGAATCAAAAAAAAAAAAGAAAGAATTGCAGGGAAAGAGAATACCAAAAAAAGAGGAGTATACCGGAGGTATACAGAGAGAATTTGCCATTTAATTGCATTTGTATTTATTCCATTTGTTTTTCGTTTTTTTTTCTTGTCTACTTTTAGGCAAAACGAAAAGGGAAAAAGGAAAACTGTTTGCCAAACTAACTGTCTGTTAGCAAAGGTCCAAAGGAAGCAAGAAAGTAGAATGAGACCAGAGAGTAGTCGTAGTAGTCGAGCAATATAAAATGCATGGAAATTTTAAGTTAACTGTTTTGCTACTTCCTTTTGCTGCTGCTGCTGGTGGAGGTCCTGTTGCAATCATTGGCCAACAACCAGTCAAAAGTTGTTGCAAAAGTTTAAAGTATAGTTTTTGGCCAAATTGAAATTGGCAATGACGTTGAAAGGATTTACTGCTAACAAATGGTTGAAACAAAATAAATACAAATATCAAACGAATGGCCAGTAGACGTCAAAGATAAATAGAAAGTGTAAATTGAATAGAGAGCCAAGAAAGGGTCAAAGGATTTTGTGGAGAGGGGCGCGGAAGGGAAGGGGAAAATGCAGTATTTGCATAGGCCTCAAAGACGAGTATAACAAACGTTGATTTTTTAAAAATATTTTTTCAAAGGCTATAGCCTATGAGAACTTTTTAAAAAATATTTTATCAAAGACGAGAACCAAGCAGAATTTTTACTTCAAAAATATTTTTTTCAAGGAAGGAAAATATTTTGTATCTGCAAATATATTTTTTCAAGGAATATATATCAACGTGAATTTTTTAAAATAATTTTTTCAAGAGCCATATATAAACGTGGATTTTTTAAAAATATTTTTTTCAAGAGCCATACATAAACGTGGATTTTTTAAAAATATTTTTTTCAAGAGCCGTACATAAACGTGGATTTTTTAAAAATATTTTTAATTGGCCCTATAAAAATGGGGATTTCTTAAAAATATTTTTAATGGGCCATATATAAACGTGGATTTTTTTAAAAATAATTTTTTATGGATCATGTATAGACGTGGATTTCTTAAAAATAATTTTTTATGGATCGTGTATAGACGTGGATTTCTTAAAAATAATTGTTTCAGGAGCCATATATAAACGTGGTTTGTTTTAAAATAATTTTTTCAAGAGCCATATATAAACGTGGATTTTTTAAAATAATTTTTTCAAGAGCCATATATAAACGTGGATTTTTAAAATAATTTTTTCAAGAGCCATATATAAACGTGGATTTTTAAAATAATTTTTTCAAGAGCCATATATAAACGTGGATTTTTAAAATAATTTTTTCAAGAGCCATATATAAACGTGGATTTTTAAAATAATTTTTTCAAGAGCCATATATAAACGTGGATTTTTAAAATAATTTTTTCAAGAGCCATATATAAACGTGGATTTTTAAAAATAATTTTTTCAAGAGCCATATATAAACGTGGATTTTTAAAAATATTTTTTTAAAAGCCATATATAAACGTAGATTTTTAAAAATAATTATTTTAAAAGCCATATATAAACGTGGATTTTTAAAAATAATTTTTTCAAAAGCCATATATAAACGTAGATTTTTCAAAATAATTTTTCAAGAGCCATATATAAACGTGGATTTTTTAAAAATAATTTTTATGGACCATGTATAGACGTGGATTTTTTAAAAATATTTTTAATGGGCCATATATAAACTTGGATTTTTTAAAAATATTTTTAATAGGCCATATATAAACGTCGATTTTTAAAATAATTTTTTCAAGGGCCATATATAAACGTGGATTTTTAAAATAATTTTTTCAGGATTTCATAGTTTTTATATTGTCAAAATTATCCTCTTCGGTCTTGTTCCTTGAAAATTTATAAGCCTTCACAAAATAATATTTTGGTGTGATTTGAAAATATTTCTAAATTTTTCCCATAACTTTAAACGTATCCAAATAAGAAATACTGTTCAAAAATGCCTAAGGCATTGGGATATCATCTCTCCCCTGTCTTTATCTATGTGAATGGCCCACATATGACACAGTTTTCGACTTAAATTTGAAAATAATGGCTTTAAAAAAACACAAAGAATGATGACAACTTTTTTAAAATATGCAGACAATATTCGCAAAAGAACGACACCCAAAGGATTAGCAGTAGTTTAAAAGTAAATAAACTTATGGCACATATGAATGTATCAAAAGGATATGCGAAGGATATCAACGTTCAAACCATGACTAATGAGGAGAATGACACCAAAAAAAAAATCCACCCACAAGCAATACCACAAAAAGTAACCAACATTGGCAAAAACACGAACACACTCACACCCGCTCAACCACATTTTAACAAACAAAAGGCCAGCAAGACATTGAGAAATTTTTTTCTTGGTTTGCCTGCCGAATTGGAACAGAAAGAAAAAACGAATTGTTATTTACAAAAACCATAAATCAATTGGATACGCCACAATGCAAATCTATTTTTAAATGCAAAATAATATGTAACGAAATTTTCAACCCTCACCCACGTGCATATCCTTGTTGTTTTCCCAAAACATCCTTTTGTCGTTGACTCCACCAGTTATATTGATACCTTTGGCCATGTAACCAAACATCTACCATCCTTTGATTTTTTTCGTACTTCCGTACATACACGCTCACACATATCCATGTTGTTGAGGAGAGAGAAAAAAACGCGTGTAATAACAAAAAGCCACGCGGGAAAATTTTAAACCCAAAAAACCGACGGCGGCGATGGCGTTGAAAAAAAACAACACGCAGTTCCGCATAAAAACGCCACAGGGTTCTGAGGCAATAAAAATGTTCAACATTCATATGGAACAAAAGCAATAAAAATTGTTCGGCTCAATGGGACGACGAATGGAGCGACGGCAGGACAAATGCCAAACAAAAACATTAGCGGTCGGCAAGGCAAAAAAAAAATAACCGGAATAAAATGGGGATCAAAAAGTCTAAAAAAAAAACTAAGAATATATCGAAATTGTTTACAACTATAAAAGTTAAATTGGCGGCGAGAATACGGAGACTAGATAAAATTTTGAAGGTGAAGTTTTTTTAAGGGAACTATAAACAGGGAGTTTTTGGAGGGTAAGTTAGGGTAGATCCAATCAAGAATACAATGGAGTTTTATCCTTATAAACTTCTCAAAAAAAAAAAAAAAAAAAAATAATAATAATAATAATAATAATAATAATAATAATAATAATAATAATAATAATAATAATAATAATAATAATAATAACAATAATAATAATAAATAAATAAAAAATACCTCTACGCTTGTATTTTTCCCTGAAAAACTAATTCTTAAAAATTACTTAATAAAAAAAATTTAAAAACAAACCTACGTCTAAGCCGATTTAAAAATATTTAAAAAATATACACATTTAAAAAAAATATTCTTAAAAAATCCACGTTTGTGTGAAAAAATTAGAAAATGTACGACATCTTAAAAAAATTTATAAAAAATCAAAATTTTTAAAATATTTTATAAAAATTCACGTTTAAGGAATATTTATAAAAAACACGTTTAAGAAATATTTTTAAAAATTCGACATTTTAAAAATATTTATAAAAAATCCACTTTTAAAAATATTTTTAAAAAATCCACGTTTCTAAGAAGCGTTGGAAAAATATTTTTAAAAAATTCACATTGGAAAAATATTTTTAAAAAATCCACGTTTCTAAGAAGCGTTGGAAAAATATTTTTAAAAAATTCACATTGGAAAAATATTTTAAAAAAATCCACGTTTCAATGAAGCGTTGGAAAAATATTTTTAAAAAATCCACGTTTCAATGAAGCGTTGGAAAAATATTTTTAAAAAGTCCACGTTTCAATGAAGCGTTGGAAAAATATTTTAAAAAAATCCACGTTTCAATGAAGCGTTGGAAAAATATTTTTAAAAAATCCACGTTTCAATGAAGCGTTGGAAAAATATTTTTAAAAAATCCACGTTTCTTTGAAGCGTTGGAAAAATATTTTCAAAAAATCGACGTTTATGGATAAGCCTTGAAAAAATATTTTTAAAAAATCCTCATTTATGGAAGGTCCTTGAAAAAATCTTTTTAAAAAAGCCACGTTTATGGAAGGGTCATGAAACAATATTTTTAAAAAATCCACGTTTATGGATAAGCCACGTTGATGGATCGATTTTGAAAAATATTTTTAAAAAATCCACGCTTAGAAACGGTCCTTTAAAAAATTCACGTTTATGGATAAGCCACGTTGATGGATCGATTTTGAAAAATATTTTTAAAAAATCCACGTTTAGAAACGGTACTTTAAAAAATTCACGTTTATGGGTAGATGTTAAAAAAAACCACGTTTGTGTGAAACTTTGGGGTAAAAATTTTTAAAAAATCCCCTTTTATGGATGGACCTTGACAAAACATGTTTAAAAAATCTATGTTTATGGATTGACCTTAAAAAATATTTTTAAATAATCCACGGACCTTGAAAAAAACTTTTAAAATTCAAGTTTATCGATTGACCTTGAAAAATATTTTTAAAAAATTCACGTTTATGGATGGACTCTGAAAAATATTTTAAACAAATCAACGTTTATGAATAGACCTTGAAAAAATATTTTTTAGAAATCCGCGTTTTTAAGAGGCTTTGATAAAAAAATATTTTTTAAAAATATACACTTTTCTAGAATCATTGAAAAAACTATATTTTTTATAAAAATCCATATTTTTTACTTTGCCTTTAATTTTTTTTTTAAATCCAAATTTCAAAGATGCTTTGAATAAATATTTTTAAATACATCCACGATTCTAAGGGGCTTTGAAAAAAAACATTTTATACTAAAAAATCAGCCTTTGTACATTGTCCTAAAAATTATTTTTATAAAATCCACGTTGGCAACATCCTTTAGATATTATTCTCTCAGAAGGATCCACATTTTGAACAATGATTTAAAATATTTTTACATCTTGTATGTATGAGAAAAGTTATTAGTTTTTGCTCCTCACTGTAAATGCCAGTCATTTAATTTTTTCTCTCTCCCATCATTGGTGGTCTTTGTGGTTTACCACTTTTAAGTCACCTCCCCCCCACCAAAACAAAAAAAAACATTGTTGACAATAATAAGTTATGGCCAACATAAGTCTCTAAGCATATGTTTAGCTGGATCTGCAAAGTAAGTGTCTATTTGTATTAGGTTTATTTTTTTTTTGTTGAAATCCTTATGCAAAAACGCAAATATACGACAAAAAAAAGGATATCTTAACAAATCCTTTTTTATTTGTTTAAGCCAACAAATCAACTTTTATGATGAAGAAAAACATCATTTTAACACTTGGTTGATGGGGCAAACAAGGCACGCACGCCGTGCCAGCCAGCCAGCCAGCCACCGCAACGCACTTCCAAAGGGTCAATAAGATTTTGAAGGGCAACCAAAGAAAACTGACAAGGAAGAGTGTGTGTGGGTGTGTGTGCCTAAGAAAGGATAACTGGATAAATTTGAATAGTAAATATTTACCCTTTCTCCAGCTGCGGAGGAAGGGGAGGAAACCACAGGCATGCATACGAATCAGTTACTGGGCCATGTATGATGATATTTGAGCTGCCTGTCTATCTCCCTATACCTTCCGGAAACCTTAAGACAAGCATTTCAGTTCTGAGATTTCTTTAAATAAATAAAAGGATATTATGGGGAGAAATGACTCCTTTTTTCGTATTTGCTTTCAGCCTTTTTTATTCATTTACTGCCAATAAAAAATATGATTTCTATAAATGGTTTGTTTAACAAGGAAAGTGTTTTTAAGGGAATGGGGGAAAGGATGGGGGATTTCATTAGTTTTTTTTTTCCAACAATGGTAAACAACAATAAGTGTCAGTCATTCAATTTGTTATAAATTAAATTAATTTATGTTCTAGAACATTTCCAAAAAAGAGAAAAACGAAATAGATTTTTTTTGCCCCGACTGTGGCCTAAGAAAATAATCCCGATTATAATTGGCCCTTCAAAAAATGTTTTTAAAAAATCGGCATTTATAGTTGGACCTTAAAAAAAATGTTGTTAAAAATCATAAAAAATACAATTTTAAAAATATTTTTACAAGGGCCACTTATGGTGGAGGTGGCTTTTTTTAAAAAAAAATATTTCCTTCAGGCCTTCTTATAGAAGACCTCCAGGTCTTCTATGAGAAGACCTCTAAGTCTTCTATCAGAAGACCTCTAGGTCTTCTATCAGAAGACCTCTAGGTCTTCTATAAGAAGACCTGAAGGACTTCTATGAGAAGACCTGTAGGTATTCTCTCAGAAGACTTGTAGGTATTCTATCAGAAGACCTCTAGGTCTTCTACGAGAAGACCTCCAGGTCTTCTATGAGAGGACCTCTAGGTCTATGAGAAGACATCTACATCTTCTTTGAGAAGACCTCTACATCTTCTTTGAGAAGACCTCTAGGTCTTCTATGAGAAGACCTCTAAGTTTTCTATGAGAAGACCTCTTGGTCTTCTATGAAAAGACCTCTAGGTCTTCTATGAGAAGGCCTCCAGGTCTTCTATGAGAAGGCCTCCAGGTCTTCTATAAGAAGGCCTCCAGGTCTTCTATGAGAAGGCCTTCAGGTCTTCTATGAGAAGGCCTCCAGGTCTTCTATGAGAAGGCCTCCAGGTCTTCTATGAGAAGGCCTCCAGGTCTTCTATGAGAAGGCCTCCAGGTCTTCTATGAGAAGGCCTCCAGGTCTTCTATGAGAAGGCCTCCAGGTCTTCTATGAGAAGGCCTCCAGGTCTTCTATGAGAAGGTCTCCAGGTCTTCTATGAGAAGGCCTCCAGGTCTTCTATGAGAAGGCCTCCAGGTCTTCTATGAGAAGGCCTCCAGGTCTTCTATGAGAAGGCCTCCAGGTCTTCTATGAGAAAGTCTCCAGGTCTTCTATGAAAAGGCCTCCAGGTCTTCTATGAGAAGGTCTCCAGGTCTTCTATGAGAAGGCCTCCAGGTCTTCTGTGAGATGGCCTCCAGGTCTTCTATGAGAAGGCCTCCAGGTCTTCTATGAGAAGGCCTCCAGGTCTTCTATGAGAAGGCCTCTAGGTCTTCTATGAGAAGACCTCTAGGTCTTCTGTGAGAAGACCTCTAGGTCTTCTGTGAGAAGACCTCTATGAGAAAACCTCTAGGCCTTTTATGAGAAAACCTCTAGGTCTTCTATGAGGACCTCTAGGTCTTGTATGAGAAGACCTCTAGGTTTGCTATGAACACCCCCTTCCCTGCAATCGTCAATTCAATAATTACTGCCAATTTCCCCTGGCTTGAGAGAGATACCTTTAATGGTATAATGATCCCTCCCCGCAAAGTATTTATATGAAATTCAATATCCCCGCAGAATAAATGAATGGCAGGAGCTATATCCTAAGCCTGCTCCTTTTTCCAACCACCAAACAATGCTGGCATGTGAAGAACATTTTTGCAAATTCCATTAAACGTATGTTGCAAATTTCGAAATGCAAACACAAAAAAAACGAAAATAAAATTTGCGTTAAACCGCGTAGGCGTTTCATATCCTTCGAAAATCCTCCTTAAATCAGCAAACATGTAAAAACACATCCCCCACCCCACTCACTTCCATCACTGATACACTTGATTGTTCCACATTTCGTTGGCAGTTTTTTTTTTGGCTCTACCAAAAAAGGAACAACAAATTTATTGGGTTTTAAGTCCCCTGAGGCTGGTATTTCGGCTGCGGCATTGACATCATCATGGAACGGAATTTCCATGACAGGCAGGGAGATGTGTGTGTGTAAACGCCCTTACACATGTATGCAAATATGTGTTGGTGGTTTTGTTTCGCCTGCCTTTTTTTGCATATCGATGTATGGGAAAATTTGTGAAAAAATAAAACATTAATTTGTTCTTTTATTTTTGTTAAGCGTGTGTGTGTGCCAATTCCACACACACACTCTCCCCAGCAAGTGTAGTTTCTAAAGCGCGCGCACACACACACACACCCGCTTGTTTGTCTGTTTATTTGTTATCCCCGTGCATATGTTTTGGCATAAAATGTCTCAAAAAGACAATCAAAGATCAACTAAAAAATAAAGAAATTTGCCATTATTTTGTTATTGTCATTGCCAAAGTTTGTCTAGATAAGGCGTGAGGGAGTGAGTCAGTGAGTGTGTGCATGTGTATGTTTTGGTGGAAAAATTATTGACAAAACGTGCATATGAGCATAGATAAGTGGATAAAAAGTGAGGCATAATTTGTTAAGATATTTGATAACTGATACATGGCAAAAAGTTGAACTAATTCCCTTTGGAAGATTGCATACTTTTAGGAGAAATGGGAAATAAGAAATATTAGGAAAAAAATATAGAAAAAAACTCCTTAGACCCCTGAGGAGATTTTTTCGAATGGAAAAAAATTTCCTCAGACCCCTCAGGATATTTTTTCGTATAGAAAAATTACGCTCAGACCCCTGAGGAGATTTTTTCGTATAGAAAAAATTACGCTCAGACCCCTGAGGAGATTTTTTCGTATTGAAAAAATTTCGCTCAGACCCCTGAGGAGATTTTTTCGTATAGAAAAAATTTCCTCAGACCCCTGAGGAGATTTTTTCGTATAGAAAATATCTCCTCAGGCCCCTGAGGAGATTTTTTCGTATAGAAAATATCTCCTCAGGTCCCTGAGGAGAGTTTTTCGTATAGAAAAAATTCCCTCAGGTCCCTGAGGAGAGTTTTTCGTATAGAAATAATTTCCTCAGATCCCTGAGGATATTTTTTCGAATAGAAATAATTTCCTCAGATCCCTGAGGATATTTTTTCGAATAGAAATAATTTCCTCAGATCCCTGAGGATATTTTTTCGAATAGAAATAATTTCCTCAGATCCCTGAGGATATTTTTTCGAATAGAAATAATTTCCTCAGATCCCTAAGGAGATTTTTTGTATAGAAAAAAATTCGCTCAGACCCCTGAGGAGATTTTTTCGTATAGAAAAAATTTCGCTCAGACCCTGAGGATATTTTTTCGTATAGAAAAAATTTCGCTCAGACCCCTGAGGACACTTTTTTCGTATAGAAAAAATTTCGCTCAGACCCCTGAGGACACTTTTTTCGTATAGAAAAAATTTCGCTCAGACCCCTGAGGAGATTTTTTCGTATAGAAAAATTTCCTCAGACCCCGGAGGAGATTTTTTCGTATAGAAAAAATTTCCTCAGACCCCTGAGGAGATTTTTTCGTATAGAAAAAATTTCCTCAGACCCCTGAGGAGATTTTTTCGTATAGAAAAAATTTCCTCAGACCCCTGAGGAGATTTTTTCGTATAGAAAAAATTTCCTCAGACCCCTGAGGAGATTTTTTCGTATAGAAAAAATTTCCTCAGACCCTGAGGACAGTTTTTTCTATAGAAAAAAATTCCTCAGGTCCCTGAGGACAGTTTTTTCTATAGAAAAAAATTCCTCAGGTCCCTGAGGACAGTTTTTTCTATAGAAAAAAATTCCTCAGGTCCCTGAGGACAGTTTTTTCTATAGAAAAAAATTCCTCAGGTCCCTGAGGACAGTTTTTTCTATAGAAAAAAATTCCTCAGGTCCCTGAGGACAGTTTTTTCTATAGAAAAAAATTCCTCAGGTCCCTGAGGACAGTTTTTTCTATAGAAAAAAATTCCTCAGGTCCCTGAGGACAGTTTTTTTCTATAGAAAAAAATTCCTCAGGTCCCTGGGGACAGTTTTTTCTATAGAAAAAAAAAAATCCTCAGGAAAAAAATTCTTCAGGTCCCTAAGGAGACTTTTTTTATGGTCATATTATTTCTACATAATACCCCACTGATGGAGAAGTGTTCTTCTATAGAAGTGAACTTAAAATTCCAATTTTTTCTCCTTCTTTTTTAACATCAAACAGAAAAAAAATGTAAAACAAAATTGAACGTAACATGAAAGCCAACAAAACAATAATTTTTGATTAAAGATGAATTTTTAATTTAATGTTCAGGGCAAATACGGCGGCGGCACGCGTTTGATGCAAATGGGAGGACGAATGGATGGAACGGACAGACAGCATATAGATAGACACTTAAAATGATAGTCCTTGGCTATGGCCGACAACCGCGAATTATCCCAACAACAGCAGAAGAAGCAGCTGATATGCAGATAGAGAGAAGACCACTTACACTGTCACAGTCACATACACACTCACACAGCTACCCATAACGGTGGGCTTCTCCTCTAAACATTTATGGCCATTACTGAGCAGCGTATATTTTAATCTCAACGGCAAACGGAAACGGAAATCAAACGACCAGAACAAGTATCAAACAAAATTTTTAATGTCTTCGTTTGCATTGAAGGACAACGACAAACGACCAGTCGTCGAAGATAATTTTCCAAAGAAAATGGCTCGGAAAAAACGTAAGAAAATACATAAAAATAAAAATGGTAATGGAAATACTCAAGCGAAAGGAAAAAATCTATGGAAAAAATCTGTAAAAGTTTTCTGTCGGGGGAAAAAAATTCCGATTTGCCTGGGGAATGATTTCCACTTTGGAATATCTGCTGGCAGGGCGGCTGGGTGGCAAAGAGGCTGGCTGGCTGGCTGGCTGGCAGGGGGTGTCATTTAGCTGGCCAATGCTTAGGGTAATACCTTGTAAGGATAAACGTGTTAGCGGTAAAATGGGTGGTGTTGATGGCGAGGATGGTGGTGGCTGGATGGCACTGGGGCAGAAAAGCATACCCACACCTCTCGAGGTGAGGCCAACCAAACCCAGAGTAAACATCAACAAATGTTTAGCATGTTTCGGGATGTTCGTGGGATGCTGTTACTTTTGATTTGTACTTTTTTTAAGTTTTTTTTTTTGAAAACTTTTTTTGTTCATTAGAATTTTTTGGTTGTAAATTTTCACATTTTCCTTTAGATATTCAATGTTTTTTCCTCAAAAAAACCGCCGCTGTCTCCCCTCTTCGGTACACACGACAAATAATGGAAATGGGAAAACCATGAAAGGAAAACAACAACAGCAAACAAAAAAAAATTGAAATTGTGTTTAATGATTTATGAATAATCGCCATTTTCGCCGATGAGTGATGGTAATAGAACCGTTAAAAAGAGCAAAAAAAAACTGTCGATAAAGAGAGACAAAAAGGGAAAGGGACCGAGGCACGCTGTCCTGTCTCTGGGCCATTACCCACCAATTTTTTGCCTAATTTTTTTGATGTGTTTTCTTGTTAATTTTCCAAGGTTTTTAAGTGTTTTTCTTTTTTTTTTTTTTTGGCTTCGCTTTTTGGCTGCTACGCTTCATTTCTAGGCCAGCGTTAAGTGATTTTAGGCATAAAGACTGGGAAGAGATGTAGCAAAAAAAAAGAAGTAATTTGAGAACATTGTCATGGGCGTTGTTGCTACAAGCATTTGTCTGAGGCGTGTGTCCATTTGACAGCATTTTTGACAGCTTCCATTTAAGGAGTTTTGATTTGATGTGGTGTCCTTTAGGAAATTTCCATTTTTATGTTCCAATTTTTTTTTTTTTCGTTTGCTGCCTTCAAATTGATAACAACAAAAACTAATTGTTCGGAAAAAATGGACAAACGATAATGTCCTGCAATAAAATTAGAAAATTAATGAGAAAATCGCCATAAATATTTACAATTTTTTTTTTTTATTTTTTAAAAATAATGTGGGTCAATGGCTGCGAATGAAGATGAAAAATCCCAATTTTTGTCTATATGTAAAATACTCCCCGGGATCTGGGGAATTTTTTTCTATATGAAAAAAATTTCCTCGGGGACCTGAGGAAATTTTTTCTATACGAAAAAACTGTCCTCAGGGACCTGAGGAAATTTTTTCTATACGAAAAAACTGTCCTCAGGGACCTGAGGAAATTTTTTCTATACGAAAAAACTGTCCTCAGGGACCTGAGGAAATTTTTTCTATACGAAAAAACTGTCCTCAGGGACCTGAGGAAATTTTTTCTATACGAAAAAACTGTCCTCAGGGACCTGAGGAAATTTTTTCTATACGAAAAAACTGTCCTCAGGGACCTGAGGAAATTTTTTCTATACGAAAAAACTGTCCTCAGGGACCTGAGGAAATTTTTTCTATACGAAAAAACTGTCCTCAGGGACCTGAAGAAATTTTTTCTATACGAAAAAACTTTCCTCAGGGACCTGAGGAAATTTTTTCTATACGAAAAAACTGTCCTCAGGGACCTGAGGAAATTTTTTCTATACGAAAAAACTGTCCTCAGGGACCTGAGGAAATTTTTTCTATACGAAAAAACTGTCCTCAGGGACCTGAGGAAATTTTTTCTATACGAAAAAACTGTCCTCAGGGACCTGAGGAAATTTTTTCTATACGAAAAAACTGTCCTCAGGGACCTGAGGAAATTTTTTTCTATACGAAAAACTGGCCTCAGGGACCTGAGGAAATTTTTTCTATACGAAAAAACTGTCCTCAGGGACCTGAAGAAATTTTTTCTATACGAAAAAACTGTCCTCAGGGCCTGAGGAAATTTTTTCTGTCCTCAGGGACCTGAGGAAATTTTTTCTATACGAAAAAACTGTCCTCAGGGACCTGAGGAAATTTTTTCTATACGAAAAAACTGTCCTCAGGGACCTGAGGAAATTTTTTCTATACGAAAAAGTCTCCTCAGGGACCTGAGGAAATTTTTTCTATACGAAAAAAGTGTCCTCAGGGACCTGAGGAATTTTTTTCTATACGAAAAAATCTCCTCAGGGGTCTGAGGAAATTTTTTCTATACGAAAAAACTGTCCTCAGTGACCTGAGGAAATTTTTTCTATACGAAAAAAACTGTCCTCAGTGACCTGAGGAAATTTTTTCTATACGAAAAAACTGTCCTCAGTGACCTGAGGAAATTTTTTCTATACGAAAAAACTGTCCTCAGTGACCTGAGGAAATTTTTTCTATACGAAAAAACTGTCCTCAGTGACCTGAGGAAATTTTTTCTATACGAAAAAACTGTCCTCAGGGACCTGAGGAAATTTTTCTATACGAAAAAACTGTCCTCAGTGACCTGAGGAAATTTTTTCTATACGAAAAAACTGTCCTCAGGGACCTGAGGAAATTTTTTCTATACGAAAAAACTGTCCTCAGGAACCTGAGGAAATTTTTCTATACGAAAAAACTGTCCTCAGGGACCTGAGGAATTTTTTCTATACGAAAAACTGTCCTCAGGGACCTGAGGAAATTTTTTCTATACGAAAAAACTGTCCTCAGGGTCCTGAGGAAATTTTTTCTATACGAAAAAACTGTCCTCAGGGACCTGAAGAAATTTTTCTATACGAAAAAACTGTCCTCAGGGACCTGAGGAAATTTTTTCTATACGAAAAAAGTGTCCTCAGGGACCTGAGGAAATTTTTCTATACGAAAAAAGTGTCCTCAGGGACCTGAGGAAATTTTTTCTATACGAAAAAAGTGTCCTCAGGGACCTGAGGAAATTTTTTCTATACGAAAAAAGTGTCCTCAGGGACCTGAGGAAATTTTTTCTATACGAAAAAAGTGTCCTCAGGGACCTGAGGAAATTTTTTCTATACGAAAAAAGTGTCCTCAGGGACCTGAGGAAATTTTTTCTATACGAAAAAAGTGTCCTCAGGGACCTGAGGAAATTTTTTCTATACGAAAAAAGTGTCCTCAGGGACCTGAGGAAATTTTTTCTATACGAAAAAAGTGTCCTCAGGGACCTGAGGAAATTTTTTCTATACGAAAAAAGTGTCCTCAGGGACCTGAGGAAATTTTTTCTATACGAAAAAAGTGTCCTCAGGGACCTGAGGAAATTTTTTCTATACGAAAAAAGTGTCCTCAGGGACCTGAGGAAATTTTTTATACGAAATATCTCCTTAGGAACCTGAGGAAATTTTTTTGTTGTAGAAAAATTTTACTTAGGGACTTGAGGTATTTTTTGGTATAGAAACCTGAGGATTTTTTTTATATAAAAAACTGACCTCAGGGACCTGAGGAATTTTTTTTCTATAAAAAAGTGTCCTGAGTATTTTTTTTTTTCGTAGAAAAAATTACCCACATTTGGTAGAGAATTTATTTATAGCACAGAAAATCTCCGTAGTTTTTGTATATGAATTACAAGATACTTTATTTAGTTTTTAAAAATTCCAAATTCCAAGTAATTCAAATCTTCAATTCCAAAAAGTTTGATTTGTAATTTTTCAAATTTCAACTTCTCATTGAAATTGAGAAGGCTTGTCACAACAACAACAACAGCAACTCCAACAACTGACATCACAAGTATCTACGCATTTTGTTATCTGTCAATGGCAACCGAACTCCTTGAACTAATCAACTGAACATCACACCCTTCAGTGTTCACAGCGGAAGATAGAAAGAGAGGGAGGGAGGGGGAAAATTAACCCTAGCATCCCTCTACCCCGGGCAGCATTTCACGTGCAATGATAATCAAACGGAGGAAGATGAAGAAAAAGCTGATACCTTGGCAGTGTTTAACAGCCCTGACTAAAGGGTGAGCAGGGCGACGACTATCTCCCAGTCTCGTGCAACATTTTGTTAACAACAAAGCATTAATTCAGTTTTTTTTTTTCATTTCGATTTTTAATTTTTTAATTCGTTATCCTTTGAGGAGGCAGGCAGTGTCGATGTCGATGGTGATGAGAACGAAAAAGGGGTTAAAGTTCATAATGAGCATCAGATAAATGAGATAGTCTATGTGTGTGTGCGTCTGTGGATAGAGAAGGGGTTTGTGATGTGCCATATCACACGCGTGTTGACATTTGACAAAACAGCAACTGGAAAACAAAACAAAGAAAAAAAATAAAACAAAAACTTTTCAAGGGAGTCTGGGAATTACTTCAAGAAACCAGTTTTTAATAAGCTTTGGCAAATATTGAATTGCAGTTGCTGTTCATATTTCCCGGGGTTTTTTTAATGCCTTCCCTTGCCCCCTTCCCAGCTTCCTCGGTGACAATTTAAGCACATATGCAAATATAGCTGAAAGTTTATGACTTGAATTACTCGAAAGGGTTAAATATTGACATGTTTGCCGTTTGGGGATGACAACACCAATACTCTCACGACTCGACATAGATCGACACAAATATTAGATGCGCTTAAGGTATTAGAGATGAGTCATAAAATGTGAAGATTGAATGACAAAAATAAAAAACACAATCAGTGGAAAATTAAAAATACCAACGTGTCTTGGCTTATTATCCTTTAACTCGTTAAAGAGACATGATTTTGGGACATGTAATCTTTTTTTTTTGGAGATTTCTAAGGTTCTTACGAGGATATAGCATAAAAACACGTTTAAGACTCTGAGCTCTTTATTAGATACTCAGCCATATGGCCAGAGAGGAGATATATAATATTTGATACGGCCAAAATTTGCCTCATCGAAATAACGATTTTGGACCCTAGGTCTGTTTTGGCAAAATTCGTTTCAGAACATTTTGAGTCGCTTTAGTGATGTCCGTCCATATGTCTGGCTGGGTGGTGTGCACGATAACTCTCGAAGGAAGTATCCGATTTGGTCCAAACTTGGTACAACGTAATATTACTATCAAACTTAGATCGAGTTCGGAAAAGGGCAATATCGGTCCACTCCTTCTGGCACCCCCACAAAAGGTAGAAATTTTGAATATCCATGAAGCTCATCAAACCATAAATTAACTTTCGATTCATTTCAGACTTGACACATGTCAATTTGCCCATCTACACAAGATCTGTTATAAAGATGATACAGATCGGACCATTTCTTCCGGTACGTCCCCTGCAATGGTTCAACAATTTGAACATATCGCAATTCCAATTCCATTCGGAAAATATTGAAAAATGAGCCCGGGATAAAACCATTGAAATTCCAAAAAATGCAAGAACTTACACCGCAACAGAAAGAAAATAGACACAAAAGAGCTAAAGAGTTGCTTCCGAAAGTGGTGAGCTGCCAAATTTGGTTTTCTCCGATGAGAAAACATTCGTTGTCCAGCAGAGCAGTTTGTAAACAAACAAAATGATCGATGCTTACTTGCCAAGGAGGTCAGCTGAAAATGTGCACCTTTGGTTGGCCACCAGAACTCAAGCGCCGGCCGGCCATGGTGATGGTGTGGGCCGCCATAACAGCCGCTGGTCGCTATTCGTCCGAGGCATCAGAATAAATGCCGAATATTATCGCGAAAATATTCTGAAGGGTGTATTAAAGCCTTGGGCACGCAAACATTTTGGCCGCAGACCTTGGACATTCCAACAGGACTCAGCACCATCGTACTCAGCAGGCGCCATCCAAGAATGGTTACAAAATGAGGTTCCTCGCTCCATTCGTCCAGCGCACAATGGCCACCAAAATCTTCGGACACCAATCCGTTGGACTATTGTGTCTGGAGTATTTTGGAAAGCAAAGTTGGCAGTAAAAAATACCAAAGTGTCGGTCACTTCAAGCAAGCACTTCGCCTTCGGGAATGGGCCAAAATACCGCAGAGCAACATTCGGGCAGCGTTTCATTGGCTGTTTAAAGGCCATAATTTGTGCTAAAGATGACCAATTCGAACAAATCTAAACCTATTCTAAAATTTGATGTTATTTCCGAATTTTTTTTTGGTTTCAAGAAAATTAAAAGAAAATGTAAAAATTATGGCGTTTGACTTTGTTGCAGTGTTTTTTTTATCCCACCTTGTTATTTTGAAATAAATATTTGAAAATAATTCTGGTTTATGGCTCTGAAACTAATTAACTTGTCCTTTCAAAATAATTTATTTCATATCATCAAATGTCCTTTGTAAGGAATTTATTTAAAAATCGACCTTTATGGCTTCGAAGGATATTTGAAAAAATTATTTAATTTTTTATTGTAAATAAAATTTAAGGAAGATACGATATATGCTCACAAGGTCCTGCAAGAATTATAAATCCAAGATTATTGCTTCTACGGTCCTCTATAAAAAATTAAAAATTCCTCGGATGTGGCAGTGAATTTCCTTCTGATTTTTTTAACATTCTTCTTGAATTTTCCATTATTTGTAGCTACGAAGGTCCTGCGATAGCCTCAAAATGTTCTTTCGAAAGTATTTATTTAAAAAAATCGGCAAGGCTGTCAAGGACCTTGCAAAAAATTATTTAGAATTATTTTTAAAATTAAATCAAATTCATATTTTTTCTCCCAAAAATTGTGTTTCCTTTCGCTAACTTTAGTTTTTTCAAAAGCAATTTTAGTTGAATTGATAATATGCTGAACTAAATAAGTCGTTCCTTTCTCCCTCTCTCTCTCTCTCTCTCTTTAAGACTCGTGTACAATTACCATTCTAAGTGGGGGATTTCCCATTTATTTCTCCCCATTTCCCATTTACACCAAATTTATTTGCCTTTTAATCCTTTATGGCTCCGAAGGATATTTGAAAAAATTATTTTATTTTATTATTCTAAATAAAATTGAAAGAACACATGATATATGCTCCCAAGGTCATGCAAAAGTTTAAAAAATTAAAAATTCCGCGGTTGTGGCAGTGAATGTCCTTCTGAAAAAAAAAAAAAAACATTTTTTAACATTCTTCTTGAATTTGTCATTATTTGTAGCTACGAAGGTCCTGCGAATGTACCCTCAAACATATTTTTTTTTTTTTTTTTGATAACCTCAAATGTTCTTTCGAAAGTATTTATTTAAAAAAATTCGCAAGGCCGTCAATGTTCCTCCAAAAAATTATTTAAAATTATTTTTCAAATAAAATCAAATTTATGTTTTTTCTCCCAAAAATTGTGTTTTCCTTTCGCTAATTTTAGTTATCTTTCAAAAGCAATTTTAGCTGAATTGAACTAAATAAGTCGTCCCTTTCTCGCCTCTCTCTCCCTCTCTCTCTCTCTCTCTTTAAGACTCATTTGGAATTACCCCTCTAAGTGGGGCTAAGATTTCCCATTTATTTCTTCCCATTTCCCATTCAAACCAAAAGTATTTGCCTTTTAATCCTTTGTTGGTAAATCGAATTTTAATCAATTCTAGGGCCTTTTCTTTTTGTTAACCCCCCCCAAAAAAATCATTTGCATAAACATGCTTGTTCTTGTTTTCTATTTTCTTTGAAATATTGCTTTAGAAATCTTATCGTTTTTTTTTTCTTTCTCATTTTGAAGCATCGTATGGCTATTGTTTTAACAGCCTTAAATTATGCTACGTTTTACGCTAAACTGTGGTTTGGTAAAGGGGGCTATTACAAAAACAACATTTAGGTTTTGTTGTTTTTTTTTTTTTTTTTGTGTTTCACGGAAACCAGACGCTCGATCCAAAGTCTATCAATATCTAAGAAAAAGGGTCCCAGCACTTCCTGCATAGATGTGGCATTTTTTGGGATCATTGTTATAGGGCTTCTTGTTGTTGTTGGCTGGTTTTGTTGTTGGAGTTTAACATCCGCTTCCTTGTTGTAGCTATACAAACAACAACAACAACGAGATTCATTGCAAGCGTTGAAAGTTAACACGTGAAAGGGTTATTATTTCACGCGATGACCCGCAATGCCGCAGAGTAACGCCTGGATTTTTTACCATAAAAATATCAGAAAAGTTCCTGGTCGTTGTTGTTGTTTTTTCCCCATGAGCTTCAGTTGTCTTACGACCGTACAGCAACAAGAACAATAACAACAACGGGTGGCCGCCGTTTAACTTTTGGTCGCGTGTTATTTTTGGTTTCGTTTCAGATTATTTTTTGTTTGTGTAACGACCATTCCAGGACTATTTAAAGGATATTTTATGCCAATCCTGACAGTTTTTTTTTCCAAAGACACTAGGAAGTATATTTTTATGCGGTTGTGTGGAAGGGGTGAAGGAGGTCTTTTCATTATTCCGTTCAGCAACAACCTGCCCGTAGTTGGGATATCGAAGTTTTGTTGTTTCTCTCTCTCACTCATCCCCTCTCGCCTTTCTCTGTAGCCTGTAATGATATGCAAACCTTTATCTTTGTTATTGAATAATGCAGTTAAAATAAAATTTTTACAATACCCACCCATCGCCGAGGAGTTCTATTTCTTTGGGTGAAGATAAAAAGTTAGCAAAGGATTAATGAAATAATAAAAGTTAAATTAAACTCAAAAGAAATCAAGAGGGGGAGAGAAGGAGTGGGCCGCCCTCGTTGGAAATAAAATAAAACTAAAAAAAAGGAGTCAAGGAAAATAGTGTTTTTTTAAGATTTTACACCGGAAAATCAACTCAAATCGATTTTTGAAAAATTTTTTTAAGTTCTACTTTCAACTTTAAAATTTTCGGCCTCAAAGTATGCTTCATAAATGAAATTTTGTTTTTTCTATTAATAAATAATATCGGCTATTTTAATATTTGTCTTTAAAAATTAGATTAAATATGCAAATAATATAAAGCAGAGAACAGTAATAAAGTGTATTTTAGGAATGGTGCATACTTGTAGGCTGACATTTGGAGAAATACATTTTTTATTTTTGCAAGGGGTTTTTTTATAGAAAAATTTAGCGGAATTTGTTTTTTTAAAGTGAAATTGAACTCAATTTGTTTAGCTTCATTGATACTAGTTCTTCTTTCAATTTCGAATTTGTCAGCCCCAAAGTATGCCCCATTCATGAAATGTAATTTTTCATTGAGCAATATTCTCGCTTTTTTTAAATATTTATCTTTAAAAATGATGCTAAATATCCAAATAATGTAAAGCATAGACCAAAAATAAATTGTATTTTAGGTATGGTGCATACTTTTAGGATGACATTTGAAGAGACACATTTTTTATTTCTGCAAGGTGGTCTTTTCTTCTAGGAAAAATGAGCTAAATTTGTTGTTCATAATGAAATTGAACTCAATTTGATTTTCTTCATTGGAATTAGTTCTCCTGTCAAATTCGAGATTTTCAGCCTCAACGTATGCCTCATTCATGAAATATATTTTTTTTATTGAGCAATATTCTCGTTTTTTTAAATATTTGTCTTTTTTTTAAATATTTGTTAAATATCCAAATAATATAAAGCAGAGACCAATAAATAAATGGTGCATACTTTTAGGACGACATTTGAAAAAATACATTTTTTATTTTTGTAAGGGGGTCTGTTCTTATAGAAAAATTTTGCTGAATTTGGTTTTTGTAATGAAAATGAACTCAATTTGTTTAGCTTCATTGGTACTAGTTCTCCTTTCAATTTCGAAATTTTCACCCTCATGCCTCATTCATGAAATATATATTTTTTATGGAGCAATATTCTCGGTTATTTTAATGTTTGCAATTGAAAATTATGTAAAATATTTAAATAATATAAAGTAACCAATAATAAATTCTGTTTAAGGAATGGTGCATACTTTTAGGATGTCATTTGAAGAAATTCATTTTTTATATATTCGCAAGGAGGTCTTTTCTTATGGAAAATTTAGCTGAATTTGTTTTTTATGAAATGAAATTGAACTGAATTTGTTTAGCTTCATTGATACCAGTTCTGCTTGCAATTTCAAAATTCTCAGCCTCAAACTATGCCTCATTCATGAAATGTAACTTTAATACCCTCGTCCATATTATGGAGGGTATACTAAGTTTGTCAATTTGTTTGTAACACCTCGAAATATACATTTTAGACCCCACAAAAAATATTCTTGATCAGCATAAAATTCTATGTCGATTTATCGATGTCCGTCCGTCTATCCAAATGTCCACCTGTGGAAATCACTCTAGCTTCCGAACGCAGTTAAGTAGATTGATAAAATTTTACTCAATCGTATATTATGTCTGCAGGACTTTTGGTATTGAAAATGGGCCATGTAGGTCCACGACTTCGTATAGCCCCCATATAATGGTACCTCCCGATATTCGATATTTTTTATGAATCTAGTGACAATATTTACCGGAATTGTTCCAAATTTGGTATTGGA
This sequence comes from Musca domestica, assembly GCF_030504385.1. Lineage (NCBI taxonomy): Eukaryota > Metazoa > Arthropoda > Insecta > Diptera > Muscidae > Musca > Musca domestica. The sequence continues at coordinate 981,995 of NW_026712248.1, read as the reverse complement.
AGTTCCTAATGGATACTACATCCTAACACAGAAAATTGGTCATGTAGCTCTACGTCTTCGTATAGCCCCCATATAACGGTACCTCCCGATATTCGGTATTTTGATGATTTTACCAACATTTTGTATTGTTTCAAAATTGGTATTTGTAGTTCGTAATGGATACTACAGTCTATGACAGAAAATTGTCTGTGCCCCCATATAACGGTACCTCCCGATTTTTGGTATTTTGATGATTTTGCGACATTATTTACCGGGTTTGTTTTAAATTTGGTATTTGAAGTTCGTAGTGGATACTACAGCTTATGCCGGAAAATTGTCTGTGCAGGTCAACGACTTCATATAGCCCCCATATAATGGTACCTCCTGATATTCGGTATTTTGAATATTTTAGCGACAATATTCATCGCTATTGTTTCAAATTTTGCAATTGAAGTTCGAAGTGGATACTGCAGCCCATGACAACAAATTGTCTGTGTAAATCCACGTCTTCGTATAGCCCCCATATAACGGTTCCTCCCCGATATTCGGTATTTTGATGATTTTAGCTACATTAGAAACAGATTTTTTTTTCAAGTTTAGCATTTGAATATTGTAAAGGGTTATACAAAAGTTGCTTATGCAGGTCCATTTCGCCGTGTAGATCCTAATATAACGGCTACATTCGGTATTTTTTAAATTTGAACAGAATTTCTAGCAGATTTTTTTTTTTTTTTTGAAAATTGCCAAATTTCGTTCCAAATGGTGGAGGGTATGCAAAGTTCGGCCCGGCGGAACTTATAGTTTTTTTACTTGTTTTATTAAGCATTATTCTCGGTTATATAAATATTTGTCATTAAAAAGTATTTAAATAATATAAAGTAAATACTAATAATACATTGTATTTTAGGAATGGTGCATACTTTCAGGAGGATAATAAAAATTTATTAAAAAAAAACGATTAATTTACAGATCCTAAAAAAGAAACCCGTGTAGGTGCGTACCATTAAAAAAACCTAAGAAACTAACCGAAAATGCCTTCCTTTGTAGGAGTTATATAGGAATGATGCATACTTTCAGGATGATAATGAAAAATATATTTTAAAAAACCCAATAAGTCACAGTTCCTAAAAGAGAAGACACTTTAGGTGAGTTCCATTGAAAATACTTAAGAAACTAACCTAAAATGTCTTCCTTTATTGGAACTTTATTAGAATGATGCATACTTTCAGGATGACAGTGCAAAATATATTAAAAACCCCAATATATCGCAGTTCCTAAAAGAGAAGACACTTTAGCTTAATTTCATAAAAAAACTTATGAAACTAACCTTAAGTGTCTTCTTTTATTGAAACTTTAACTTTTTGGGGTTTTGAATTTATTTCTCTCTTTCAGCCTAGAAGTATGCACCATTTTTTAAAAATTATTTAAATATTTAAATATTTTTCACTATTTAAATATTTTTCCATTAAATGCAATTTCAAATTCCCGTACAATTTTATTATAAATTCTAAAACAGCATCCTCCCATGTTCCGTGTCCATAAATAAATAAATTGTTGGCCCCTGGCCTCATCGTTTCCCCCCGAGGATATTTTCATTGCATCAACAAACCGGTGCGACTATAAGGACCATCAAATGATGTCAATAAAATTCAATCAAATAGAAATTATGCAAATCACATTCTTTTTTTTTTTTTCTTTACTTCCACGAAATGACAGAATGTTATTGGAAATCCATCCATCAATTCATCCATCCATCGGGATGAAAGCAACAAGGACATAGAAGTTAAGCTGTCAACAGCCAGAGGATGACATGATATTGATAAACACCCAACGAAAGAAAGCCTTGAGGTAATTTGACAAGTACCATTACAACCACCTTCGATACAAAAAGCATGAATTTACATCTCTAAGTCTCAAGGATAATAATAACAACAACAATGACACCAACGAAAAAAGCACCAGAATAACAAAAACAAACAGACAAGGAATCAATGTCACTTAGACAACGGAAATGAATGTTCCGCGAAACAATGGGGAAATATTTCGGGAAAATGATTGTAAATATTGGCTGTTGCATATACGCCATGGCAAGGTTGTAGATGGGTGACGTGGAGAGGGGGTGGGGGTTATAAGGTGTATAAGTGATTGGAAAAAACATGCCTTGCTCCTTGATGGAATTGTTTACGGATATGAATGATATTTTATTAATAAAACAAGGGCTATATTAAATTTTGTAGCCCCCCCCCCCCCCCCCCCTTCTTCTTCATCACAAAAAAGTAACAGAAGGGAGCTCCCTTTGCCTGAGATTTGTTGACATTTTAAAGACAATAACAACAACAGGGGATAGAGGTGGCTTAGCATGGGAATTTAGAGTAAAGACGTGTAAATTCCGCGACTCCCAAAATATCGAGCCAAGGTGAAATTTAGAATCTTGGGAAGTGAAAACAGAACATTTTATTAAATAATTTCAAAATTTCTTTCTCTTATGAAAATATTGCTCGACGCCAAATGAGCCCAAGAGGAGCTAAACAAACCTTGGTATTCCCTGCCTTACCCCCTGGTAAACATTACCATCGTTCTCCACTAATAAACAAACGTTGTTTTTATAAAAACAACAATAAAGGGATAAGCCTGACCATTTTGCAACAACAAAAAACATTTCTTGAAAAAAATTCAAAATTTATTAAAAACAATTTAAAATTTCTTTCAAAAATGTCGAAATTTCCTTTAAAAATTTCAAAATTTTTTGAAAAAAATTCAAAATTTCCTTCACGCCTTAGAAAGCCAAAAATTATTTAAGAAATTTCCAAATTTCTCCAAAAAATTTCGTTAACAAATATTTTAAAATGTCTCTAAAAATCCACGCCTAAGAAAGTAAAAAAAAAATATTTAAAAAATTTCAAAATTTCATCAAAAAATTTCAAAATTTCTTAAAAAAGTATTTAAAAGTATCTTTGAAAAATATATAAAAATATATAAAAAATATATAAAAAATATATAAAAAAATATATAAAAATTTTCAAAATTCCATCAAAAAATTCTTTAAAAATCCAAGCTTAAGAAAGCAAAAAAAAATATCTAAAAAATTTCTTTTAAAATATTTAAAAATGTTTTTAAAAAATCCACGCCTGAGAAAACCAAAAAATTAATATTTAAAAAATTTCAAAATTTCTTCAAAAATATTTAAAAATGTTTTTAAAAAATCCACGCCTAAGAAAACCACAAAATTAATATTTAAAAAAATTCAAAATTTCTTTTAAAATATTTAAAAATGTTTTTAAAAAATCTACGCCTAAGTAAACAAAAAAATAAATTTAAAAAATTTCAAAATTTCTTTAAAAAATATTTAAAAATGTCTTTAACAAATCCAAAAAAAAAAAAAATAATTTCAAAAATTCTTTAAAAAATGCAAAGAAAGCCAAAAAATATATTAAAAAAATTTCAAAATTTCTTTAAAAAATATTTAAAAATGTCTTTAACAAATCCAAAAAAGAAAAAAAATTAACAACTTCAAAAATTCTTTAAAAATATCTTTAAAAAATCCACACCAAAAAAGCCAAAATAAAAATATTTAAAAAAAATGCAGGGTTAAATTAGCCAAAACAAAAAAAATATTTTAAAAAATTTAAAAATTTCTTCAAGAAGTTTTTTTTAAAAAATATTTAAAAATTTCTTTAAAAAATATTCAAAATGTCTTTAAAAATCCAAGACTAAGAAAGCCAAAAAAAAAAACAATATTTAAAAAAATTTAAAAATTTCTTCAAACAATTTCTTTACAAAATGTTTCAAAATTTCTTTAAAAAATATTTAAAAATGTCTAAAAAATCCAAGCCTAAGAAAGCCAAAAAAAAAAATATTTAAAAAATTTCAAAATTTCATCAAAAAATGTCTTTAAAAAATAAAATATTATAGTCCTTAAAAAATCCACGCCAATTTCTTTAAAAATATTAAAAATGTCTTCAAAAAATCCACGCCTAAAAAAGCCAAAAAAAAATATTTAAAAAATTTCAAAATTTCTACAAAAATTTTCTTTAAAAAATATTTTAAAATGTCTTCAAAAATCCACGCTTAAGTCAAAAAAAAAAGGTTTAAGAAATTTCAAATTTTCTTAAAAAATTTTTTTTTAAAATTTCTTTAAAAAATCCACGTCTAAGAAAGCCAAAATTTTTTTAAAAAAACCAAATTTCTTTAAAAAACATTAAAAAAAAATATTGAAAAAATTTTAAAATTTCCTCAAAAAATTTCCTTTAAAAAATATTTAAAAATGTCTTTAAATGAATCCACGTCTAAGAAAGGCAAAGAAGCTTTCTTTAAACAATACGGACCTAAGAAGGGCAAAATCCCTTTCTTTAAAAAATCCACGCCCGAGAAAGCGAATAAAATGATTAAAATATACACAACAAAGAAAGCAAAAAAAAATGTTTTAAAAAAATTTTAAAATCCACACCTAAGAAAGTCACAGAAATGTCTTTTAAAATTCCATTTCATATGATCTTTAGGAAGGCTCTGAGAATTCTTGGTATTTGGGCCCAGTAAATACTCGATATTCTTTTAAATATTTTCTTCTCGTTTTTCCCGGAAAACAAAAAGTAAAAAATTTCATTTCCCCAACAAAGCAGTCGTCTTAATAGCAGATCTCAGACTTGTCAATGGAAATTCAGTCATCCACCTAAAAGTATACATCAAATGTTAAAAATTTGAAAACATGATTTTTTGTCAGTATTTAAAATTAAATTTTTAGGGCGCCTACAAGTATACACCAGATTTTTTTCGTTAAAATTTAAAACCAAAAATTATGACTTCATGATACCCCCAAAATAGACGACCTAACAGAAGATCTCTCACTTTTTTCAAACTTCCTTACCTCAATACCAGCCATTACCTGATCATAAAACACTTTATAATTCGGTGATAACATAGGATTTCATTGCAGCATGTTATTGGAACATTTAATAATATTTGCACTAATTTAACATTCGTGTATGCCCAAAAGTATGCACCAAATATTAAACATTTTAGTAAAAGTCACTTCTAATTCTGGTCAAGGCTTAAAATTAATTTTTGAAATTTTTTGTTAAGTTAGAGAAGTAGTTTTGGGTTATTTTAAGTTCAAGTTCCAGTAACCCTAAAAGTATGCACCAAAAATGGAACAAAAAAGAAAAAGGTTTATTAGAGGTGATTTTTTTTAACAAAATTAAAAAAAAAATTAAAATATGCAACCAATTAATAACTCTATTATCTTTGCTAGACAGACGGCGTAATAGGATATCTAAGACCAGTCCCTGGCAATTCATTCCTCTCCCGCTTTCTCTCTTTCTCACATTTCACTTTGCAACTATTTCATCATTTTTTAATCCCCCCCTCCCCATCCTCGAACACTTCAATTTCTCTAATCATGTGTGAAACCATAACTTATTGATTAAAATATCACTTGCCTTTCCACAAAAACACACCCCTCCCCCTTCGCCCAAAATTCCCTTTACCCTCTAAATAAACAAAGATAACTAACTACGAATTTAGCGAATGACAAATAGTTGCAACTGTCAAAGGTGACACATCACTGTCAAAATAAACATTAAAATAAGAGAATGCTGAGCGGCCAATAATGGTTTATGGATGAGCGCGAATGGGGGACATCGACTGAAGAGCTTAAATTTAATGGTTTTTCTTTTTTGGGCGAGAGGAGTAAAGGTATGAGCGGTATTATATATTGGGATTATAAATCGTCTTAGGGTTTCCGCTTGGAACGGACACATGTGTAACCAAAAAACAAATACACATATGAGAGAAAAATGTCGAATGTATATTGGGGTGGAACGCGAATGCGAAAAAAAAAAATGAAAAGCGGAATTTAACGAAAATGACAATTTTTTTCAACAGAAAGATAAATTCAATGAAAAACTCAACTAGGTATTTCCAAGGGAAAACTAAAGAGAACCCCGATTCGTCAAAGATTTTTTCGAAAAAAAAAAAACAGAAATTAAAAGTATCAGTCGGTTTTGCCGACAGATTTATACCCTCAGCCAATGTTCGATTATTTAAATATATTTTGACTTCTGTTAGGATTATTCAATTTGTTGACCCTCTTTGGAGTAGGTTCCGAAGGAATGGGTCAATGTTGTCCATTTCGCATGGGGAAATGATATAAATATTGCGACGTGCCATGTTTGGACTATACTGGTTACTTCCTCCACTTTATCTGAGATATGCGATAGTTTTTAGAAAATTTTAAAATGCGCCAAATATAGTCGACCGGAGAATTTCATTTTCATTCTTCATCTAATACGGCAAAAATATTAGCATGGGCAAAATTACAAAAAAAAATCGAACACTTATATCGAATTTTATGCGAAATCATAAATTCCATATTCATCTCAGGTTTCTGGCTGAGAGAAATATTTAGACATAGCAAGTTGTAAAGAATCCCTGACTTGTTTCGCAAGTTATGATAAATAAATGAATTGAAAATTGTGACCCTTTGTGGGTGAGGTACCAGAAGGGGTTCGCAGATAGCGAAAATGTTTATATGCGTGAAATTTGAAGAGGGATGGATGCTTATTACGCTTTTTAGGAGCGTTTGCTTTATCAAAATCTTGAAAAATATGTGGGGCGTTACCAGAAGAAACGCTCCGATCTCTATCATATTTATAACAGATCTTGTTTTGATAAAAATATTGAGATGTGTCAAGCTTGAATGGAATCGGATGTTAATTTCGCGTTTTATGAGCTTCATGGATATTCAAAATTTTGACCCTTTGTGGGGAAAGTACCAGAAGGAGTGGACCAATATATCCCATCTTCACAGCAGATCTTGTGCTAGCATAAATAGTGGGATGTGTGAAATATGAGGAGCACCGGATGCTTATTTCGGATTTTATGATCGTTTAGGTTATTGAAAACTTTGATCCTCTGTGGGGGAGGTACCAGAAGGTGTGGTCCGATCTCTACCATCTTAATAACAGATCTTGTGTTGATAGAAATATTGAGATCTACCAAGTCTGAATGAAATCGGAGGTTAATTTCGCGTTTTATGAGGTTCAATGATATTCAAAATTTTGACCCTTTGTGGGGGAGGTACCAGAAGGAGTGGACCGATGTATTCCATCTTGGCACCAAACCTTGGGTTTATAAGAATATTGTGATGTGTGAGATATAAAGAGAACCGGATGCTTATTTCGGATATTATGATCGTTTTGGCTATTGAAAACTTTGACCCTTTGTGGAGGAGGTACCAGAAGGTGTGGTCCGATCTCTACCATCTTAATAACAGATCTTGTGTTGATAGAAATATTGAGATGTACCAAGTCTGAATGGAATCGGATGTTAATTTCGTGTTTTATGAGGTTCAATGATATTCGAAATTTTGACCCTTTGTGGGAGAGGTGCCAGCAGGAGTGGACCGATGTATTCCATCTTGGCACCAGATCTTGGGTAAACAATATTATTGGGATGCGTTGAATTTGAAGACAATCGGACTTTTACATTACATTTTATGAGCGTAGTAATTATTCAAAATTTTAACCCTTTGTGGGGGAGGTACTTGATGGAGTGGACCGATATTGTCAATTTTCGCACCTGACCTCGCACTGATGCAAATATTAGCATGTGCATAGTTGGAGCAATGTCGGACTATCGTTTCTCTTTTTGTGCAGATAATTATTTTCTTTGAAATTCTTGACATTTTGTGGGGGAAGTACCAGAAGAAATGGACCGATATATTCTTTCTTCACCCCAGACCTTGGGTTCATAAAAATATTGGGATGTGTGAAATTTTAAGACAATCGGTCTTTTACATTACATTTTATGAGCGTAGTAATTATTCAAAATTTTAACCCTTTGTGGGGGAGGTACTTGATGGAGTGTACCGTTATTGTCGATTTTCTCACCTGACCTCGCACTGCCGAAAATATTGGGATTTGCTAAGTTGGAGCAAAATCGGACTATCGTTTCTCTTTTTGTGCAGAAAATTATTTTCTTTGAAAATCCTGACATTTTGTGGGGGAGGTACCAGAAGGAGTGGACCTATATTGCTTATCTCCGTACTCAATCTAAATTTGGCAAAAAATATTATGTTGTACCAAGTTTGGATAAAATCGGATTCTCCCTTCAAGGGTTATCGAGCGCATCAGACAGACGGAGGAACGGACGGATGGACATCGCTAAAGCGTCTCAAAATGTCCTGAAACGGATTTGGTCCAAAGAGACCTAGGGCATAAAATCGTTATTTCGATAGGCCGTATCAAATGATAAGTACCCTCTGTAGCCATATGGCTGAGGGCATAAAAACTTTATTCAGCGAATCTTTTCTAAACTTAGCATCTCTTCTTCTAAACTTCCGCAAAGTTTTCCAATGAAAAACTGAATTCAGGTAAGTTTTTCTAGAAAAGCAAAAAAAAAATCTGTGGAAATTGTCTATAGAAAAACTTTGCTGAATTGAGGGTTCCTGTGCACACTTTTCGATTAAAGCCTTTGCTAAATTAGATTTAGTTATAAAAAAGTCCAGCTGAACTGAATTATCCTTCAAAAAATTATAGAAAAAATTATCCGAACTGAGCTTTCTTTCATAGAATCTCAGTTATGTTGAGTTTTCCTTTATAAAATTTACCTGTCATTTTTCCATCATAAAAACGTAGCTGATTTTGAGTTTTCCTTAATAAAAACTAAAAAAAAATAATTTTTTACTGGATCTTAAATTGTTTTCTCACTCCACCCCATTATCCTCACATGTCTCTCCACAGCCACATTCCACATCAATGTTCTGCAGATGAACGAATTTTTTTTTTTCTAATGACAATCTGTCAAACTTATCATTTTTCATTTGTGTATGTGAATGTATGCGTGTGTGTGAGCTTATGGAGTATTAAAAACAAAACGAATATTGAAACAAATACACAAATGAAGATCCATGCTCACACACACACATGGGTATTAAATTGTCTCCTTTGAAGGCAAAAAAAAATTGGAACATTAGCCACAAAATGCCCGGCCACTAGGAGCTGCACAGCTGAGCTCGTTGAGCCATTTGTGGAAAAGGATTCATGGTGGTATTGGCCGGCCAGGCGTTCTCATATGTAACAGATAATCATTTATCATTGTTGTGTGTGCGAGTGTGTGTGTGTGATATTTGTTTGTATGTGTGTTAAGGGTAACCACAAATATTGTCAAATATTTCACAACGGATTATTTTACCTTTTTGATGACCGAATAATGCCTAAAAAATGGTTGATGAAAATCTTTCTCCCAGGAGGTGGAGGGAAAGGTGGCTGTCATAAAAATTTGAAAATACAAAAAAATCTAAAATTGTGTTCTGCTACCTTAGAACATGTCAATTCCGTTTTCCATCTTTTTTCTGTGGAAGGCTTTCGTTGGCCATATTTGAGAATAATTTGTATTTGTTGTCAGCTACCCAGGCTGGCCCTATTGTGTGGCCCTCTTTTTTTTGCTGCTGCAAGAATATGGCTACGTGGCTCGAAGCTATTTTAATTTGTTAAAAAATATATACAACCTGGTCGTAACAGCAGCAACAACAACAACAGGCATGTCATAATGGAAACAAACAAAACATGTCACCCAGAATACCTAGGAATGGAACTGCAAACAATACCGAATAAAAATAGAAATAACCGAAGATATATTCAACGCTAGATTGGCTTAGGCAGTCAGTCAGTCGGTGGCTCAGCCCAAGCCATCAACGAAACAAACAAAACAACAACCTGAAATCATTGTCAACAACATCTCAAAAATATCCAAACAAGCGAAGAAAAATAAAACGAAGCAGAAGCAGAAGAAACAAGCCATAGATGAATAAATGAACGAAAGAACAACGAATGACAATAATAGAAAATATGGCATGACCTGGGTTCAGAGTTTGGAGCAATGGAAGCTGCAGCGAAAAAAAATGAACTACAGGTAGCCTAGGCTTTGTTAAGGAAAAACCAAATAAATAAACAAAAACAACAATGCATTGGGAAAACAGGACACAGCATAGCTAACACTCAAACTATTTACAATGACATGGACCAGTAAAGGATTAAAGGAAAAACATGAAGGGAAAATGGCTAAACCCAGTTGAGGAGTTTTTGGTTGGGCGCCACCTCCCTGCTACAAGGATAACCAATCAACTGTTTCAATTGCCACTTGGTCCCATTACTGGACAAGAGAGAAACCAAAAAAATAAAAAAAAAATAAAAACAAGTAAAAAAGCTATAAGTTCGGTCGGGCGGAACTTTGAATAGGCTCCAACACTTGCAACGAATTTGGCAATTTTCAAAAAAAAAAAATAAAATCCGTTAAAACTTCCATTCGAATCTTAAAAATACCAAATGTAGGCGTCTATGCGACGACGAGGATCTGTAACATCAAAATACGGAATATAGGGGGCTATACTAAAACAGGGACCTGTACAGACAATTTTCTGTCTTAGGCTGTAGTATCCATTACGAACTTCAAATACCAAATTTGAAAAAATTCCGGTGAATAATGTCTCTAAAATCATCAAAATACTTCATAACGGGGGGTACCGTTATATGGGGGCTATACGAAGACGTGGACCTACATAGCCCTTTTTCTGTCATAGGCTGTAGTATCCATTATGAACTTCAAATACCGAATTTGAAAAAATTCCGGTAAATAATGTCGCTAAAATCATCAAAATACCGAATATTGGGAGGTACCGTTATATTGGGGCTATACGAAGACGTGGACCTACATGGCCCATTGTCAATACCAAAAGTCCTGCAGACATAATATACATTGGAGTAAAATTTTATCAACCTACTTCATTTCGTACGGAAGCTGGAGTGATTTCCACAGAAGGACATACGGATCAGACCCTCCATCTCTATACTATGGTGGAGGGTATAATAAGGTAAAATTTTATTACTAAAAATTCCAGGATGTTTCGAAGAAAAAAATCATTCTGGAAAGAATTTCTACAAAAAAAAAAAAAAAAAAAAAAAAAAAAAACTCAACACCAAATTCACACCTAGCAACTTTTCATGAGAACTCAACTCAATTCTGTACTGATTTTCAAAAAAAAAAAAAAAAACGTTTTAAAAAACCTTTTCCACAGAAAAGCTCAATTCAGCCGAAAGATCTTCTTTAGGAAATCTCAAATCAACATCCGATCCGTCAAATCAACATCCGATTCCATTCAGACTTGGCACATCTCAATATTTCCATCAACCTAAGATCTGTTGCAAAGATGGTAAAAATCGGACCATTTCCTCTGGTACCCTCCCCCCACAAAGGGTTCAAGATTTTGAAAAACCAAACCGCTCAAAAAAATCGAAATAAGCATCCAATTCTCTTCAAATTTCACACACACCCAAACATTTTTGCTAACACAAGATCTGTTGTGAAGATGATATATATCTGTGAACCCCTTCTGGTACCTCACCCACAAGAGGTCACAATATTCATATTTTCATATTTTTATCCGTCATAACTTGCGAAATATGTCAGCGATTCTTTACCACTTGCTATATCTAAATATTTCTCTCAACCTGAGATGAATATGGAATTTATCGGAATTTATGATTTCGCATAAAATTGAATAAAAATGTTCGGTTTTCTTGTAATTTTGCCCATATCAGTATTTTTATCTGTATTGGAAAAAGTATGAAAATGGAATACTTCGGACGACCACATTTTAAATTTTTTTTTAAAATTATCACATATCTGAAAATTTTGAAATTTTTCTAAAAATTATCAAATATCTAATATAAAGTGAAGGAAGTAACCAATATAGTCCCAACGTGGCACGTCATAATATTTATATCATGTTTATTTAGGTCCAATGCAAAATGAACAATATTGGTCCATTCCTTCGGAACCTACTCCATGGAGGGTCAACAATTTGAAAAATCATAACTCAAGTCAAAATATATTTAAATAATCGAACATTAGTTGAGGGTTCGGCAAAACCGACTTAACTTGTTTTTAGTTTAACAATTTTGCAGAAAGCCTAAAAATATGCTCTAAAAATGCGGCATATGTACGTGAAAAAAAATGTTTTGAAATGGCTGTAATAGGTATTGTTAAAGAAGCTTTTTAAAATTTAATTGTCAAAGAGAGAGAGAGAGAGAGAGGGAGCGAGAGAGAAATAAATCCGTTATCCTCTTTAGAAAAGCTGAAATCGATAGCATTTTTCTTTAGAAGGACTCTATTTTCAGCCAATTTTTTTCAGTAGAGAAATTACATTCAGCAAGGGATTCCTACAACGTTTCTTATGAGATATATTTATTTTGCTCAAGCTAATCTAAAGCAGAACTCTCTGTTCTTCTCACAGTTTGACAGAGCACCGAACTGTATCTGCATTTATTTATTTTTATTTTTTTAATACCTTAACGCTAACCTGTATTTATTTTTTAGCTTGTGACAGATTTCTGTTTTGGTTACAATACATAGATGATACATACACACATGTGTCTGGGTGTGTGTGTGTCGGTTTTCTATTTTTTATATCTGGCTCTTCAGCACGTTTTCTCAGAGATACATGTCACCTGGTATTAGGTTTACCTGATAGAACTGTCAACTGACACAGCAGCCATGAAAAAAATGATGGTGGCGACGATGATGAGAATGGAGACGACAGTGTTTTTTTCGGTGAGGGGAAAATATGGAAGGTGACTTAAATTAGAGGTAAAAATGGAAACACAATTTTCCATGAAAAGTAAAGACTTAAACTTTTTTTTATTATTTTTTGAAATTTGTAGATTTCTTTTGGTCAGCAAAGAAGTGAAAATATTAAAAAGATTTTTTTAACTTACGGAAAGCCTGAGTTAAAAATTTTCACAGAGAAAAACAGCAGGAATTTTTGAATTTTAATTTTTCCCTAATAAAGTAAAATCCTCAGCAATCGAGGAGAATTATTTTTGTGGGCTCTACCCAAATATTTTGCCAATTTCTATTTATGGCAAAATAAAAGAAAATTGGAGACAGAAAGAAAGACTCTTAATACTTTGACTTCAATTTACAATCCTATCACCTGGACCTCCAATCTATGTTTACTTTCTTTGTTTCTCTATTTTCCATTCCCAATTCCTTTTCTTGTTTTCTTTGCACTCCATCCCCTGCCATATGATAACTGAGAGCATTGCAATTTCCCGGAAAGTTTCAAAACCATTTGATTTTTCCATTATGCTTTGCCATGTCTGATGAAGGACAGCAGTGAAATGACTATGCTGACCCATGTTTGCCCGGTGAAGAGTTTATCAAGAATAATAGTCAGATGCCGGAGGATGATAATGGACGACGATTCTAAGTATGAGTTATTAATTGTAAGCCATTGTTGTTGTTTTTTTTTTTTTTTTTTTTTTTTTTGCTTTACTGACTAATCAAGGTTTTAAGCCTTTTCTTTTTTTTTGAAGCTGTTTCATTGGAAGGACCACAATGGATCGGAATTGTTTTTCTTTCTCAGATTATTTATTTATTTTTTCAATTTAGATCATGCCATGCATTTATGGGTAAGTGTGAATGGGTGCTTATGCTTTCCTTGAATTAAAAATGAAGAATATATTTAAAATATTTTGGATGGAAAAACTCACCTTAGTTTCTGAGGAAATTTTTTTCTAACGAAAAAAGTCTCCTCAGTTCCTGAGGAAATTTTTTTCTAACGAAAAAAGTCTCCTCAGTTCCTGAGGAAATTTTTTTCTAACGAAAAAAGTCTCCTCAGTTCCTGAGGAAATTTTTCTAACGAAAAAAGTCTCCTCAGTTCCTGAGGAAATTTTTTTTCTAACGAAAAAAGTCTCCTCAGTTCCTGAGGAAATTTTTTTCTAACGAAAAAAGTCTCCTCAGTTCCTGAGGAAATTTTTTTCTAACGAAAAAGTCTCCTCAGTTCCTGAGGAAATTTTTTCTAACGAAAAAAGTCTCCTCAGTTCCTGAGGAAATTTTTTCTAACGAAAAAAGTCTCCTCAGTTCCTGAGGAAATTTTTTTCTAACGAAAAAAAGTCTCCTCAGTCCTGAGGAAATTTTTTCTAACGAAAAAGTCTTCCTCAGTTCCTGAGGGAATAACGAAAAAAAGTCTCCTCAGTTCCTGAGGAAATTTTTTTTCTAACGAAAAAAGTCTCCTCAGTTCCTGAGGAAATTTTGTTTCTAACGAAAAAGTCTCCTCAGTTCCTGAGGAAATTTTTTTCTAACGAAAAAGTCTCTCAGTTCCTGAGGGGAAATTTTTTTCTAACGAAAAAAGTCTCCTCAGTTCCTGAGGAAATTTTTTTCTAACGAAAAAAGTCTCCTCAGTTCCTGAGGAAATTTTTTTCTAACGAAAAAAGTCTCCTCAGTTCCTGAGGAAATTTTTTTCTAACGAAAAAAGTCTCCTCAGTTCCTGAGGAAATTTTTTTCTAACGAAAAAGTCTCCTCAGTTCCTGAGGAAATTTTTTTCTAACGAAAAAAGTCTCCTCAGTTCCTGAGGAAATTTTTTTCTAACGAAAAAAGTCTCCTCAGTTCCTGAGGAAATTTTTTTCTAACGAAAAAAGTCTCCTCAGTTCCTGAGGAAATTTTTTTCTAACGAAAAAAGTCTCCTCAGTTCCTGAGGAAATTTTTTTCTAACGAAAAAAGTCTCCTCAGTTCCTGAGGAAATTTTTTTCTAACGAAAAAAGTCTCCTCAGTTCCTGAGGAAATTTTTTTCTAACGAAAAAAGTCTCCTCAGTTCCTGAGGAAATTTTTTTCTAACGAAAAAAGTCTCCTCAGTTCCTGAGGAAATTTTTTTCTAACGAAAAAAGTCTCCTCAGTTCCTGAGGAAATTTTTTTCTAACGAAAAAAGTCTCCTCAGTTCCTGAGGAAATTTTTTTCTAACGAAAAAAGTCTCCTCAGTTCCTGAGGAAATTTTTTCTAACGAAAAAAGTCTCCTCAGTTCCTGAGGAAATTTTTTTCTAACGAAAAAGTCTCCTCAGTTCCTGAGGAAATTTTTTTCTAACGAAAAAAGTCTCCTCAGTTCCTGAGGAAATTTTTTTCTAACGAAAAAAGTCTCCTCAGTTCCTGAGGAAATTTTTTTCTAACGAAAAAAGTCTCCTCAGTTCCTGAGGAAATTTTTTTCTAACGAAAAAAGTCTCCTCAGTTCCTGAGGAAATTTTTTTCTAACGAAAAAAGTCTCCTCAGTTCCTGAGGAAATTTTTTTCTAACGAAAAAAGTCTCCTCAGTTCCTGAGGAAATTTTTTTCTAACGAAAAAAGTCTCCTCAGTTCCTGAGGAAATTTTTTTCTAACGAAAAAAGTCTCCTCAGTTCCTGAGGAAATTTTTTTCTAACGAAAAAAGTCTCCTCAGTTCCTGAGGAAATTTTTTTCTAACGAAAAAAGTCTCCTCAGTTCCTGAGGAAATTTTTTTCTAACGAAAAAAGTCTCCTCAGTTCCTGAGGAAATTTTTTTCTAACGAAAAAAGTCTCCTCAGTTCCTGAGGAAATTTTTTTCTAACGAAAAAAGTCTCCTCAGTTCCTGAGGAAATTTTTTTCTAACGAAAAAAGTCTCCTCAGTTCCTGAGGAAATTTTTTTCTAACGAAAAAAGTCTCCTCAGTTCCTGAGGAAATTTTTTCTAACGAAAAAAGTCTCCTCAGTTCCTGAGGAAATTTTTTTCTAACGAAAAAAGTCTCCTCAGTTCCTGAGGAAATTTTTTTCTAACGAAAAAAGTCTCCTCAGTTCCTGAGGAAATTTTTTTCTAACGAAAAAAGTCTCCTCAGTTCCTGAGGAAATTTTTTCTAACGAAAAAGTCTCCTCAGTTCCTGAGGAAATTTTTTCTAACGAAAAAAGTCTCCTCAGTTCCTGAGGAAATTTTTTTCTAACGAAAAAAGTCTCCTCAGTTCCTGAGAAATTTTTTCTAACGAAAAAAGTCTCCTCAGTTCCTGAGGAAATTTTTTTCTAACGAAAAAGTCTCCTCAGTTCCTGAGGAAATTTTTTTCTAACGAAAAAGTCTCCTCAGTTCCTGAGGAAATTTTTTCTAACGAAAAAAGTCTCCTCAGTTCCTGAGGAAATTTTTTCTAACGAAAAAAGTCTCCTCAGTCCTGAGGAAATTTTTTTCTAACGAAAAAAGTCTCCTCAGTTCCTGAGGAAATTTTTTCTAACGAAAAAGTCTCCTCAGATTCCTGAGGAAATTTTTTCTAACGAAAAAGTCTCCTCAGTTCCTGAGGAAATTTTTTTCTAACGAAAAAAGTCTCCTCAGTTCCTGAGAAATTTTTTTCTAACGAAAAAGTCTCCTCAGTTCCTGAGGAAATTTTTTTCTAACGAAAAAAGTCTCCTCAGTTCCTGAGGAAATTTTTTTCTAACGAAAAAAGTCTCCTCAGTTCCTGAGGAAATTTTTTTCTAACGAAAAAAGTCTCCTCAGTTCCTGAGGAAATTTTTTTCTAACGAAAAAAGTCTCCTCAGTTCCTGAGGAAATTTTTTCTAACGAAAAAAGTCTCCTCAGTTCCTGAGGAAATTTTTTCTAACGAAAAAAGTCTCCTCAGTTCCTGAGGAAATTTTTTTCTAACGAAAAAAGTCTCCTCAGTTCCTGAGGAAATTTTTTTCTAACGAAAAAAGTCTCCTCAGTTCCTGAGGAAATTTTTTTCTAACGAAAAAAGTCTCCTCAGTTCCTGAGGGAATTTTTTTCTAACGAAAAAAGTCTCCTCAGTTCCTGAGGAAATTTTTTTCTAACGAAAAAAGTCTCCTCAGTTCCTGAGGAAATTTTTTTCTAACGAAAAAAGTCTCCTCAGTTCCTGAGGAAATTTTTTTCTAACGAAAAAAGTCTCCTCAGTTCCTGAGGAAATTTTTTCTAACGAAAAAAGTCTCCTCAGTTCCTGAGGAAATTTTTTTCTAACGAAAAAAGTCTCCTCAGTTCCTGAGGAAATTTTTTTCTAACGAAAAAAGTCTCCTCAGTTCCTGAGGAAATTTTTTCTAACGAAAAAAGTCTCCTCAGTTCCTGAGGAAATTTTTTTCTAACGAAAAAAGTCTCCTCAGTTCCTGAGGAAATTTTTTTCTAACGAAAAAACTCTCCTCAGTTCATGAGGAAATTTTTTTTCTAACGAAAAAACTCTCCTCAGTTCCTGAGGAAATTTTTTTCTAACGAAAAAAGTCTCCTTAGTTCCTGAGGAAATTTTTTTCTAACCAAAAAAAGGCTCCTCAGTTTCTGAGGAAAATTTTTTCTAACGAAAGAAGTCTCCTAGGGATTTTTTTCTAACGAAAAAACCCACCTCAGTTACTGAGGAAATTTTTTTTCTAACGAAAAAGAGTTTCCTCAGTTCCTGAGGAAATTTAGACTTAGAATGTCCTATAATCTCCTTATATCTTTTATGGAAACTGTACCAAAAATATACAAGCACACGAATATAACAAAACCTCTACAGCAACAACAACCTCGCCATCAAATGCTAAAATATGGAAAACTGATGTCTGATGCAGAAAAAAAATGAAAGAAAAAATACTTGGATTTATTTGCAACAGCCATCCATCCAACCATTCGTTGATTTTGAGACGTTCAAATATAAAATCCTCTTCACAGTGGCACATTCATATTCTCATATGTAAGAGCGAGTGTGTGTGTGTGTGTGCTTAAAATACATGCATATGCATTTGTGTTGATTTATTTCTTACAAGAGTATGAAAAAAATATAACAACAAATCTGGCAACGTCTCTTAAAAAACTGCAGAGCAATTATTCTAGCAGTGGCCGTTTGTTGTTGTTGTTGATGTTGTTTGGGTCTGGGGTTTCTCCATTGCCTCATTGCCACCCATTAACACCCAGCTCACTCACTCACCTGTCCATTGGCTGAGTGTGGGAGGTCTTATCTTCTCTGTTTATGTGAATGACTGAGTATTGTATTTTGCATTGCATTAATGGGTGGGTGGGTGTTTGTGTGAGCGCAAGATAGAGTGTGGGAGAGAATATCATTTATTTATGTTTGGAGTATGCATATGCAAAGAGTTCTTGTGTGAGAGTGCAGCATCACCTCATTCATATGAAAATTTACAATGCAATTGAGTATGCAAATATTACCTACTTACCTTAACATAAGGCCTCAACACCCACCCACCCCCAGCACCATTCATGGCTGATGTTGTTGTTGTTTGGTTTCTTGTTAGGAGAAATGTAGGAGAAAGAGAAAAGTGGTTGGTTCTCATCGCATTTAACGGCTAAGGTAGCAGCATTCATTTTATTTTGTAGGCAGTTTGTTTTTGTAGTTAAATGTAAAGAATTGTTGTTATTGCCAGCAATGCTGCTGCTGCTGTTGTTGTTGTTATTATTATTATATATTTCAAAAGCTCTTCATAGCATTGTTGTGATATATGAATGATCTCATTGTAGGTACATTAAAATAGAAAAAAAAAAACTGAATTTTGTACAAGCAGATATTTTTGAGGACAAATGCTTGATCCTTTAAGAAGTTAAGAAGGATATGAATCTAAAATAAATGTTTTAATTAAAAAATAATATTATATAAAATAAAAATAATAAATAATATAATAATAAAAAATAAATTTTCCTCAGGATCTGAGGAGACTTTTTTGGTTAGAAAAAAATTTCCTCAGGAACTGAAGTGGATTTTTTTCGTCAGAAAAAAATTTCCTCAGTAACTGAGGAGACTTTTTTTCTATAGAAAAAAATTTTCTCAGGAACTGAGGAGAATTTTTTCGTCAGAAAAAAATTTCCTCAGGAACTGAGGAGACTTTTTTCGTTAGAAAAAAATTTCCTCAGGATCTGAGGAGACTTTTTTCGTTAGAAAAAAATTTCCTCAGGAACTGAGGAGACTTTTTTCGATAGAAAAAAATTTCCTCAGGAACTGAGGAGACTTTTTTCGATAGAAAAAAATTTCCTCAGGAACTGAGGAGACATTTTTCGATAGAAAAAAATTTCCTCAGGAACTGAGGAGACATTTTTCGATAGAAAAAATTTCCTCAGGAACTGAGGAGACTTTTTTCGATAGAAAAAAATTTCCTCAGGAACTGAGGAGACTTTTTTCGATAGAAAAAAATTTCCTCAGGAACTGAGGAGACTTTTTTCGATAGAAAAAAATTTCCTGAGGAACTGAGGAGACTTTTTTCGATAGAAAAAAATTTCCTCAGGAACTGAGGTGAGTTTTTTCTATAGAAAAAAATTCTCAAATGCTTGATCCTTAAAGAAGTTAAGAAGGATATAAATCTAAAATAAATGTTTTAATTAAAAAACATGTACTAAACTATTAAAAAATATTTATTTTTTACACATTTTCTCAGTGAGAGAGAGCCATTAAAAAAATTTTACTGAAGAAATATGTTTCTCAGGCTCAGAGTTTAGTTTTTTTCTAAAGAAGAAAATTAGGGATACTCTGAAAAGAGTATAAATTTTCCTCAGGAAGAGTATAAATTTTCCTTTGGCTTTTTTTATAGAAAAAAATTGCCAGAAGCTCGGAAGAGATTTGAGAAACTAATCTGTTACATTTAATTTCTCAATTATTTTTATGTCTCCAAAGTTCTCTTCTAATTGCATCATTATATTATTTACACTTCAAAGGTGTCTGCATATCTTCCGGGTCTGTAATGTATGCCTGGTGGGATGGGGTGGGGTTGGGCTTGTTACTTGTTCGGCCATCAGAGATTGACTTGCTACTTGAGAATATGATGCAGTCAGTTATTTACTTCATAAAAAGAGGACATTTTTTGCAAGCTTGGGCTGCTTCTTCTTCTCCACCTTGCTTGATATATATTTGGATTGCATTTTGTTCTTCAACAACGACAACGACAAAGCCTACTAACTGTCAGTCAACCAGAGATATATTTTTTTCCTCCGTCTTCATCAAAGCCCGGCACTTGAAGAAAAGGCCCACTTGAGAACATGAAAGGTGTTAGTTTTGCAGCTTTGTAGGCAAACTTTTTGAAATGTTTTATTTACGTTACTTTGTAGTACAAATTGCAGAGCCGAAGTGAAACGTAACAATTCTGTTTTGTTTTTTTTTTTTTTTTCATTTCTGTGTGTTTTCTTTTTTTGTTCAAAGTAAATAGAAAGAGCTTGGAAGAAAAAAAAAAAAAAAAACAAAAAATAATAAAATGCATTCTTATGGAAAATATGCAAGTATAAATAGTTTTGTCAAGTAAGTAACAATACTTGTAACCGTTGTCATATTCATATTCATAACAAACACTTATCTGCTGCACAAACACACACTCACACACACACATGCATTGTTACCCATACACGAATAATTAGAATGTGTTAAGTGTTGCCTATCCACTTCATGTAAATTTATCTAGGATTCACATCAGAAGGCGTCATCTTTCGCCTCACAGATGTAAGTACTTCTGTAAGTGGTAGCGGTGGTGGTACCAGTGATAGGTGTGATGGTGTATGGTGCAACCAGAACAAAAAACATGCCACGCCTCATCACCTACATCTGAAATGGCGCTGGCTGCCACATACATCTTTACAAATTCAAAGCAATCAGTTTTAGTAGCTAAGACAACAAATAATCTGCGAGTGATGGGGGAGGGAATATGTATTTTTCCAAACAAGGTAATATTTCAGAAATGGGGGAAAAATGAAAAAATCAGGTGCTTCAAAAAAATCATTAGGAACTGAGGGGACTTTTTCTGTTAGAAAAAAATTTCCTCAGGAACTGAGGAGACTTTTTTCTATAGAAAAAAATTTCCTCAGGAACTGAGGAGACTTTTTTCTATAGAAAAAAATTTCCTCAGGAACTGAGGAGACTTTTTTCTATAGAAAAAAATTTCCTCAGGAACTGAGGAGACTTTTTTCTATAGAAAAAAATTTCCTCAGGAACTGAGGAGACTTTATTCTATAGAAAAAAATTTCCTCAGGAACTGAGGAGACTTTTTTCTATAGAAAAAAATTTCCTCAGGAACTGAGGAGACTTTTTTCTATAGAAAAAAATTTCCTCAGGAACTGAGGAGACTTTTTCTATAGAAAAAAATTTCCTCAGGAACTGAGGAGACTTTTTTCTATAGAAAAAAATTTCCTCAGGAACTGAGGTGAGTTTTTTCTATAGAAAAAAAATTTCCTCAGGAACTGAGGTGAGTTTTTTCTATAGAAAAAAATTTCCTCAGCAAATGAGGAGAGTTTTTTCTATAGAAAAAAATTTCCTCAGCAAATGAGGAGAGTTTTTTCTATAGAACAAAATTTCCTCAGCAAATGAGGAGAGTTTTTTCTATAGAAAAAAATTTCCTCAGCAAATGAGGAGAGTTTTTTCTATAGAAAAAAATTTCCTCAGCAATTGAGGAGTGTTTTCTCCAAAAGAAAAAATTTCCTCAGGAACTGAGGAGACTCTTTTCGTTAGAAAAAAATTTCCTCAGGAACTGAGGTGAGTTTTTTCGTTAGAAGAAAATTTCCTCAGGAACTGAGGTGAGTTTTTTCGTTAGAAGAAAATTTCCTCAGGAACTGAGGTGAGTTTTTTCGTTAGAAGAAAATTTCCTCAGGAACTGAGGTGAGTTTTTTCGTTAGAAAAAATTTTCCTCAGGAACTGAGGTGAGTTTTTTCGTTAGAAAAAAATTTCCTCAGGAACTGAGGTGAGTTTTATTTTTCTATAGAAAAAAATTTCCTCAGGAACTGAGGAGACTTTTTTCGATAGAAAAAAATTTCCTCAGGAACTGAGGAGACTTTTTTCGATAGAAAAAAATTTCCTCAGGAACTGAGGAGACTTTTTTCGATAGAAAAAAATTTCCTCAGGAACTGAGGAGACTTTTTTCGATAGAAAAAAATTTCCTCAGGAACTGAGGAGACTTTTTTCGATAGAAAAAAATTTCCTCAGGAACTGAGGAGACTTTTTTCGATAGAAAAAAATTTCCTCAGGAACTGAGGAGACTTTTTTCGTTAGAAAAAAATTTCCTCAGAAACTGAGGTGAGTTTTTTTCTATAGAAAAAAATTACCTCAGGAACTGAGGTGAGTTTTTTCGTTAGAAAAAAATTTCTTCAGGAACTGAGGTGAGTTTTTTCGTTAGAAAAAAATTTCCTCAGGAACTGAGGTGAGTTTTTTCGTTAGAAAAAAATTTCTTCAGGAACTGAGGTGAGTTTTTTCGTTAGAAAAAAATTTCCTCAGGAACTGAGGTGAGTTTTTTCGTTAGAAAAAAATTTCCTCAGGAACTGAGGTGAGTTTTTTCGTTAGAAAAAAATTTCCTCAGGAACTGAGGTGAGTTTTTTCTATAGAAAAAAAATTCCTTAGGATTGAGGAAATATTTCCTTCCCGCTCTCGAATGTTTTTCTTTTTGTTATACAAATGTTATTGTAATTATTGTTGCTGTTGTTGTACCCATTTCTATTGTTATTTTAATTATTATTATTATTGTAGCCTTTGATTATAATGTCTAAAGATCTCTTTACGTCTGAACACTTTTCAACAATACATGAATTTGTTTCTATCTCAAGATTATTTACAAAGATGGCGTTTTAATCAAAGATATGCATATGCAGGCATACACACCCACATACATATCCTTTGCCTTCATGTTGTACTCATAGGCCCTCCCCCCTCCCTGTTGACATTCTCTCATCACTTACGCTCTGATTCCTTTTTAGCATAGCAGGCGGGTAAAAATCATAATTTCAAATCGTTTGTTCGTTCGTTCATTTGCAAAACATATCACCATTTGCAACACCTACGGAGCCCCCCTCCCCCTGTCTCACCATACCACTACCGCCATCTATATAAATAATGTTTGTTGTTATTTTTGTTTTCCTCCAGTTGTAACAATTGTTACGTTTATTTATTATTATTTTTTGTTTTGTTTTGAATTTTTATTTTTTCCTCCTCCTTCTGCTTCTTCTTCTAATGTTTTCTTTTGCCATCAAAAAGGACGACACTTAAATTGCAGGAAAAAACCATACATACAGATCTGAGCTGAGCTAAGCAGAACGGCGAATACCCATCCATAGACAATTCACAATTCATGCAATTCACATTAAAAATATCATCACTTAGGTGCAGAACAAATGAATGAAAGAATGTGGGAACGTGTGATGAGAATGAGAGAATGGCTGACTGAAGAGAGGGGGAAGGTAGGGAAGGCAGCAGCCACGAAGGTAGTTAGCAGGTGGCTGACTGTGTGATTTTGATTGGAGAGATGCATCATCATAAATTGTATCTGAGGAAAAAAATAAATTTTTACAAATAGCAAATAAAAAATAAAGCCAATGTACAGAAGGACGTATCTCGAGAAAGGTCTGCAAGGACTAAATATTTTTTTTTAAAAAATTTACCCTAAGGTCCGGAGTATTTTTTTCATAGAAAAAGCTTCATTAAGAACTCGAGATATTTTTTTTAGTCTTCAGAAATCTGAAAAATTATTTTTACAAATAGCAAATAAAAAATTAAGTCTTTAAATATAAGGTCGTATCATGAAAAAAGGTCTCCAAAGACTTTTTTTTTTGTGGAATAATTCGTCTTCGATTCCTGAGTATTTATTTTTTCATAGAAAAATATACTGAGGAGCCCGTGGTATTTTTTTATTTATGTTGTCCTTAGACATCTGAAAAATTGGTAGGCACTGAGAAATGTTTTATGTATCTTTAGCAATTCTAATATTAAAAAAATAAAAATCCTTCTATAATAACAAGTAACAAAACTGTTAGTACGGCCGGGCCGAATTTTGAATACCCTCCACCTTTTGGTACAAATTTGGCAATTTTCGAAAAAATAAAATCCGTTAAAAATTCTGTTAAAATCTTAAAAATACCGGATGTAGCCGTATATTAGGGTCTATACGAGGACGTGGACCTGCATAGGTAACTTTTTTCAGAAGCTATTTCAATATTCATATGCGAAACTTAAAAAAAATAGGTTATAATGTCGATAAAATCATCCAAATACCGAATTTAGGGAGGTATCATGGGGGCTATAAAACGTGGATCTGCACAGACAATTTTCTGGCATAGGCTGTAGTATCCATTAAGGACACCAAATATCAAATTTGAAACAATTCCGGTGAATAATGTCGCTAAAATCATCAAAATACCGAATATCGGTAGGTCCCGTTATATGGGGGCTATACGAAGACGTGGACCTGCACAGACAATTTTCTGTCTTAGGCTGTAGTATCCATAATGAACTTTAAGTACCAAATTTGAAACAATTCCGGCAAATAATGTCGCTAAAATCATCAAAATACCCAATATCGGGAGGTACCGTTATATGGGGGCTATCCGAAGACGTGGACCTACATGGCCCATTTTCAATACCAAAAGTCCTGCAGACATAATACATATTTGAGTAAAATTTTATCAATATACTTTAATTCGTTCGGAAGCTAGAGTGATTTCAACAGACAGATGGGCGGACATTGTTAAAACAACAGAATTTTATGCTGATCAAGAATATATACTTTGTGGGGTCTAAAATGTGTATTTCGAGGTGTTACAAATGGAATGACAAACTTCATATACCCTCCATACTATGGTGGAGTGTATAATAAAGCCAATGTACATAAGGCCATATCTTGAAAAAGGTCTGCAAGGTCTAATTATTATTTTTTTTAGAAAAATCCACCTTAGGGGCCTGAGTATTTTTTTCCAAGGGAAAACTTTTTTCAGGAACTCGAGATTTTTTTCTTTCATCCTGAAAACCTGAAAAATTTTTTCTCTTGTCCTCAGAGACCTGAAAAATTATTCCGGAAATTAAAATCCTCCTCAAGGCATTGAGAAATTTGTTATGCTATAGAAGCTGAGGATTTTTTGCATAGAAGAATATATCCTCAGTGACTTGAGGAATTTTTTAAGAAGCCAAAAAAAAATGCTATCAAAAATTATTTTTGGGAAGGGAGGGTATTGAATTTTCCCCCATATCGCCTGCTGCTGAGACAAAATAATGGGTGGTCTGCAAGGACTAATTATAATTTTAGAAAAAGTCTCCTTAGGGACCTGAGTAGTTTTTTTTTTTTTTTCAAGGAAAAACTTTCTCAGTAAACCGAGGTATTTTTTTCTTTCATCCTGAGACTCTCGAGAAATTTTTTTTTCGTCCTCAGAGACCTGAAAAATTATTCCGGATGTTAAAACCCTCCTCAAGGCACTGAGCATTTTTTTATGCTATATATAGTGACCTGAGGATTTTTTAAAGTAAACAGTTCTTAGTTATTCTGTAAGAAAAATTCTCCTACAAAAAATTCTATAAAAAAATTATTTAGTTAGGGAGGGTATTGAATTTCCCCCCACATCGCTCTGCTGCAGTGACAAAATAATGGGTGGTACTGGGTGCCACATGAATATCAACGATTGTGGATGTTTATCTCCTCGGATTGAGGACAATTTCTCCGTGGGAGTGTGAGGCCGGGGGAGTGGAGAGTAGAATTTGTGTTCCATGTGTTAATGCTTTTCGTTTGTTATTTTGTTGAATTTTTGTTGTTAATAACAATGTCCTCTTGTCGTTGGCACTTGTGATTGTTTGTTATTACAAAACTCTCCGTTTGCAAGGCTCTGGTTTGTTGTTATCTTCTTTTTTCTGATGAATATGTGAAGAGAGGCTTTAGTTGGCAAATCTTCAGCACAAAACGTCAGCAACGTCGACAACAAACAGCAACAATAATATGTATTAAGAACAACGCCAGCAACAACAACAACACCAACAACGACGACGACAATATTATTGTCCTATAGTCATATGCTAATGTTGATGCTGATGACGTTGATGATGTGACTGACAAGTCAAGGATTTACCTTAACAACCGACGATGATATATTTCTCTCAGAGAAAGAATACCTGAAGTGGTATTGGGGAGTGGAGAGAAATGGATTCAATGGACATTGATTATGCCATTGAGAGAGAGGCTGAAACCCAGAGAGAGAGAGAAAATTGAGGAATATGTCCCCATATAAATGGGAAATTAATGTGGAGACCTTTGGAGACTTTTACATTTTGATTTCTCTCCACCCTATTAAACTCTAAATCAAATGTTAAAATTTGTCTTTCTATTGCAAAAAAAAGGACAAGAGGACCATGACGATGTGCCCATGCTAAATAAGAAGTACCCCTTTTGGCATTTGTAATACTTTAGATTTACTGCAATTTTCTAGATTTGTTATCTGCAACTGTCAGAGGGAGGCAGTGGCATTAGGAGCAGAGATTAACAGCTACAAAGTTAATGATTTTTCTTTTTCATTTATAATTTACAAAACTTACCTTGTAATTTTCAAATAGAAATGGAAGGAAAATTATTTTCAATTTAGTAAAACGACTAAAATTTATTGGGAAAAAATTCGAAAAACAAAAAAGTCTCCTAAGGTCCTGAACGAAATTTTTTTATAACGAAAAAAGTCTCCACAGTTGCTGCGGAAAATTTCTTCCAACGAAAAAACTCACCTCAGTTCCTGAGGAAATTTTTTTATAACGAAAAAAGTCTCCACAGTTGCTGCGGAAAATTTCTTCCAACGAAAAAACTCACCTCAGTTCCTGAGGAAATTTTTTTCTAACGAAAAAAGTCTCCTCAGTTCCTGAGGAAATTTTTTCTAACGAAAAAAGTCTCCTCAGTTCCTGAGGAAATTTTTTCTAACGAAAAAAGTCTCCTCAGTTCCAGAGGAAATTTTTTCTAACGAAAAAAGTCTCCTCAGTTCCTGAGGAAATTTTTTTCTAACGAAAAAAGTCTCCTCAGTTCCTGAGGAAATTTTTTTCTAACGAAAAAAGTCTCCTCAGTTCCTGAGGAAATTTTTTTCTAACGAAAAAAGTCTCCTCAGTTCCTGAGGAAATTTTTTTCTAACGAAAAAAGTCTCCTCAGTTCCTGAGGAAATTTTTTTCTAACGAAAAAAGTCTCCTCAGTTCCTGAGGAAATTTTTTTCTAACGAAAAAAGTCTCCTCAGTTCCTGAGGAAATTTTTTCTAACGAAAAAAGTCTCCTCAGTTCCTGAGGAAATTTTTTTCTAACGAAAAAAGTCTCCTCAGTTCCTGAGGAAATTTTTTTCTAACGAAAAAAGTCTCCTCAGTTCCTGAGGAAATTTTTTTCTAACGAAAAATGTCTCCTCAGTTCCTGAGGAAATTTTTTTCTAACGAAAAAAGTCTCCTCAGTTCCTGAGGAAATTTTTTTCTAACGAAAAAAGTCTCCTCAGTTCCTGAGGAAATTTTTTCTAACGAAAAAAGTCTCCTCAGTTCCTGAGGAAATTTTTTTCTAACGAAAAAAGTCTCCTCAGTTCCTGAGGAAATTTTTTTCTAACGAAAAAAGTCTCCTCAGTTCCTGAGGAAATTTTTTCTAACGAAAAAGTCTCCTCAGTTCCTGAGGAAATTTTTTTCTAACGAAAAAAGTCTCCTCAGTTCCTGAGGAAATTTTTTTCTAACGAAAAAAGTCTCCTCAGTTCCTGAGGAAATTTTTTTCTAACGAAAAAAGTCTCCTCAGTTCCTGAGGAAATTTTTTTCTAACGAAAAAAGTCTCCTCAGTTCCTGAGGAAATTTTTTTCTAACGAAAAAAGTCTCCACTGTTCCTGAGGAAATTTTTTTCTAACGAAAAAAGTCTCCTCAGTTCCTGAGGAAATTTTTTTCTAACGAAAAAAGTCTCCTCAGGTCCTGAGGAATTTTTTTTCTAACGAAAAAAGTCTCCTCAGTTCCTGAGGAAATTTTTTTCTAACGAAAAAAGTCTCCTCAGTTCCTGAGGAAATTTTTTTCTAACGAAAAAAGTCTCCTCAGTTCCTGAGGAAATTTTTTTCTAACGAAAAAAGTCTCCTCAGTTCCTGAGGAAATTTTTTCTAACGAAAAAAGTCTCCTCAGTTCCTGAGGAAATTTTTTTCTAACGAAAAAAGTCTCCTCAGTTCCTGAGGAAATTTTTTTCTAACGAAAAAAGTCTCCTCAGTTCCTGAGGAAATTTTTTTCTAACGAAAAAAGTCTCCTCAGTTCCTGAGGAAATTTTTTTCTAACGAAAAAAGTCTCCTAAGTTCCTAAGGAATTTTTTTTCTAACGAAAAAAGTCTCCTCAGTTCCTGAGGAAATTTTTTTCTAACGAAATTTTTTTCTTTTTCCCATTCCCCTCATTGTTTGTCTCCCATTTCCTCCTATTTTCAGTTTCAATACCAATTAGCAATTGTCTTAATTACTTTCCCTGCTGAATTTGTTTTTAGTACAAATGACCAGCGCTTGAATGTTACGGATATTTTAACAATTTTGTTAAATTGTTTTGTAACATGTTTTTTTTCTCTCCCTTCTGGAGCACTTCTGATGAAATCCTTTCAGGTTTGATGACGAAAAACCAATATTTGCTTTTCCTCAGCCAGCTAGCAAGCCATCTTCCTGCCATAACCCAGTCTTATCCAACGACCGTCCAAAAATCCTATAAACAATTAAATGTTGAAACAATTTCATTACATATTTGCTACGTGGGTGCTACGTCTGGGTGGAGGAAGAAGAGGAGGAGAATGAGAGGGAGTAGTCAATCAGTCGTATATGAAGCAGAACTGAACTTGATTACATACGAACAACAATAGATGCCCTGCTATTGTTTCCCCTCCATGGGACTTAACGATACGTGAAGCGAAAAGGATATGGTGTAAGCTGAAGGTACATAAGGATTTTTGCCAATTTAATCCAGCTTCCCTTTTGTCCGTGTTTGTTTTTGTTATCCTTTATGCCGGACACCAGACTAGCAGGACTGTTGCTTTGGCCATAACTATAAAATTTTATGGCTTTTTACGGATATTATTTAGTTTTTCATTTTAGTTAGTAGATGGTAGTTAGTTTGCCTTTCTCCCCCTTTTCTCTTTTACTTCATGGTCACACTATTGTGTTTTGAAGGGGGTGAGGTGGCGGGGCAGTTGTCATGTTACCAGGTAATTTAGTTTGTCTCGTGGCAATTTGGAACAATCATCAAAGACCTTAAATGAATTTATAACGTTTGGGAGATTTTTTTTTGATTTCAAATAAAGGGGAGTTAAGAAAGAAGATATCCTGAAAAAAAACCAATGCTCCCAAGGCGTCTGGGATCATCCACATTTTTTCTCTAAAGAAAAAAGCCTACTCTGATCCTGAGGAAATTTTTTCCTATAGAAAAAGGTCTCCTCAGTATCTGAGGAAATTTTTTTCTAACGAAAAAAGTCTCCTCAGTTCCTGATGAAATTTTTTTCTAACGAAAAAAGTCTCCTCAGTTCCTGAGGAATTTTTTTTCTATAGAAAAAAGTCTCCTCATTGCCTTAGGAAATTTTTTTCTATAGGAAAAAGTTCGCTCAGTTTCTGGGGAAATTTTTTCTATAGAAAAAAGTCTCCTCAGTTTCTGAGGAATTTTTTTTCTATAGAAAAAAGTCTCCTCAGTTTCTGAGGAATTTTTTTTCTATAGAAAAAAGTCTCCTCAGTTTCTGAGGAATTTTTTTCTATAGAAAAAAGTCTTCTCAGTTTCTGAGGAATTTTTTTTTCTATAGAAAAAAGTCCCCTCAGTTTCTGAGGAATTTTTTTTTTTCTATAGAAAAAAGTCTCCTTTCTATAGAAAAAACTCTCCTCAGTTTCTGAGGAAATTTTTTTCTATAGAAAAAAGTCTTCTCTGTGCCTGAGGAAATTTTTTTCTATAGAAAAAAGTCTCCTCTGTGCTTGAGGAAATTTTTTTTCTATAGAAAAAAGTCTCCTCAGTTCCTGAGGAAATTTTTTTCTATAGAAAAAAGTCTCCACAGTACCTGAGGATTTTTTTTCTATAGAAAAAAGTCTCCACAGTGCCTGAGGAAATTTTTTTCTATAGAAAAAAGTCTCCACAGTGCCTGAGGAAATTTTTTTCTAATAAAAAAGTCTCCTCAGGCCTCTAGTGTAGAAAAAATATGACCTGACATGCCTCAATTTTGAAGAACATGGGCGTAAAAAGCCTATGCTTTAACGTAGACCACCTCAATGGTTTGCAATCTTATGTAGGGACCATTGAGCCCACCTACTGAACGTTAGAGGGCGCTGAGACCAACCACTCAAAAATAAAGACCACTAAAATTTAAATCACCAAAATTTTTCTAAAGGACCCTTCCCCATTCTCCCAGGCTTATCTCAAGCAAAATATTAAATT
Source organism: Musca domestica (assembly GCF_030504385.1). NCBI lineage: Eukaryota > Metazoa > Arthropoda > Insecta > Diptera > Muscidae > Musca > Musca domestica. The sequence continues at coordinate 952,131 of NW_026712248.1, read as the reverse complement.
ATAATAATTTTGAGAAAATGCTTCCCATTCCCCCTTCTTCCAATAAAAATGCTCATCCCAAGGCTTTTTGTTTAATTAAATGAAACAAAAAATGGCCCAGAATCCTTTTGTCTTTCCAAATCAAAAGGATTTCCGAATTTGTTTCATAAAAAGAGGCGAAATAAAAAGGCGAACAATAGTTTGTTGCTTTTAACAATTTCAATAAAAATTAATATAAAAAACGTGCAGGACCCTCTGGGCATTTATTTATGCATTCGTTCATTCATTTATTTAGTTATCCTGGATCCCTTTCTGCAAGGATACCAGGCATGAGCATAGATTTTATTAGACCCTTTGGTATCGTATTAATACATTTACTATTATGACTTGACAGTAAAAAATTTGTCAAATCATAATGACCAAGGAATACCATGCACCCACACATTGGCAAATCAAAGAGAGAGAGAGACACACACACGTTTTTCTCATATATATATTTTTTTTTTGGGAGGGGGGGACTAAAAAGGGTTACCCGGAGATGTCTCAAAAGAATAAAAAAAGAAACAACCAGGCCATCACTTAGACAAATAAAATCAAACAAATTATATTAACAAACCCAATACAACAAAGAACAACAACATAAAATGATAGCTAAAAAATCCGCACACTCACACACACAGACTTGTAGGCTTTGTCCGTGCAGGAGACCCCTGATAGTGATTTGCTCAATAACCCTTGTAATTTGCCACAAAAGACCAACCATCTACCAGATAGCAGTATGTGTGAGTGTGTGTGTGTGTGTGTGTGTGTGTGTGAGAGAGTAAATAAAACCCAAATAGTCCTGTAGGCCACATAAGACACGTACGTATTAAGCTGCTTGATGTATGTATGGAAATCATGATTTTGATGGGCCTTATCAAAGCCATAGACATAGACAGAAGACAAAAAATGATGACTTCTTGACAAACTGTTAAAAAATCCATGGAAATACCTTTGAAGGCGAGTTAAGCAATGTTATGATTTCTTAAGGATATTACATACACTCAAGGAAAAATGTTGGGTCATTTGGGTACTAAAACAAAACATTTTTTTAAGCAATTCGTTCAGAAAATCAGATTTTCCTTTTGGAAATGGCGGGAGAGTAAAGATTTTCTACAGAAAATCTCAAAGCAACAGCAGGTCTTGCACAGAAAATATCGAAATTTTTCCCCAGATAAATTCCATTCGGCAAAAAATTTCTGGAGAAAAATTTTGAATTCACCAAAATTTTCCGCGAAACTCAATTCAGGGATAGTAGGTTTTTTATAGCCTCAACCACATGGCTACAGAGGGCATATATATCATTTGATACGGCTAAAACGTGGCTCAACGAAGTAACGATTTTAGACCCCAGGTATCTTTGGACCAAATCCATTTCAGGACATTTGGAGTAGATCTAGCCATGTCCGTCCCTCCCTCTGTCTGTCCGTCTGACTGGCTGGTGCACACGATAACTCTCGAAGGGAGAATCTGATTTGGGCCAATCTTTGTACATCGTAATGTTATTATGAAACTTAGATCGTGTTGGAAGATGGGCATTATCGGTCCACTTCTTTTTGTACCTCCCCCACAAATGGTCGAAATTTTCCAAAAATATATTTTTTTTTGCACAGAAAGAGAAAGGATAATCCGATTTTGCTTCAATTTTGCAAATCCTTTTACTTGCATCAGTGCTAGGTCAGGTATGAAAATGGACAATATCGGTCCACTCCTTCTGGTACCTCCCCCACAAAAAGTCAAAATTTTGAATAATAATAACTCTTATAAAATGTGACGTAAGAGTCCGATTCTCCTAAAATTTCACACATCTCAAAATTTTTATTAACCCATGGTCTGGTGTGAAGATGGTATATATCGGTCCACTCCTTCTGGTACCTCCCCCACAAAGGGTCAAAATTTTGAATATCCATCAAGCTCATAAAATGTCAAATTAATATCCGATTCGATTCAGACTTGGCACATCTCAATATTTTCATCAGCACAAAATTTGTTGTAAAGATGGTAGAGGTCGGACCATTCCTTCTGGTACCCCTCCCACAAAGGGTCGAAGTTTTGAATAACCAAAACGATTATAAAATCCGAAATAAGCATCCAATTCTCTTCATATTTCACACATCCGAATATTGCTACTAACACAAGATCTTGTGTGAAGATGGAATATATATGTCCACTCCTTCTGGTACCCCTCCCACAAAGGGTCAACATTTTGAATATTCATGAAGCTCAAAAAATGCTAAATTAATATCCGATTCGATTCAGACTTGGCACATCCCAATATTTCCACCAACGCAATATCCGTTATAAAGTTGGTAGAGATCGGACCATTCCTTCCGGTACCTCCCCCACAAAGGGTCAAAATTTTGAAAAACCAAAACCATTATAAAATCCGAAATTAGCATCCGATTCTCTTTATATTTCACAAATCCCATTATTTCTACTACCATGTGATCTGATGTGAAGACGGTATATATATGTCCACTCCTTCTGGTACCTCCCTCACAAAGGGTCAAAATTTTGAATATGCACGAAGCTCATAAATCGCTGAGTGAACATCCGATTCCATTCAGACTTGGCACATGTCAATATTTTCATCAACTCAAGATCTGTTAAAAAAAATTAGAAAACCTAATTTAAGTTTTCCCACTAAAAACCTCAATTTAAGCTAACTTTTTCTTTGAGTGTATGTAACCCCCCCTCTCCCCCCCCCCCCCCCTTCTTTTTTTGTAAGACAATTTCTCCCTAGACAACTTTAGTCCATCATTGTTCTCATCATCATCATGAGCCTTGTAAATATGACTAGAGTTCTTCAAGTTCTCATTCTTATCACCAATGGTCTCCCTTGTGCCACCCCTTTCCCCCCACCAACCAACCGTACATGTTCGTCATAGAGCCATAAAAAACCAAGACTAAATAAAAAACATGACTTGAAAATCTCTTAATCTTTTTACCAACCTTGTAAACACGCCAAAGAAGAATAAACCAGAAAATAACACACAAAAAGGACATTCCTGGCCACACCAACAACAATAACTTAAGAAAACTATGCAGCATATCCCTGGGCACACACATGCCAAGAAAAGACAACCCTTTTTGGCCCAGGCACATGAAACCATGACAATGTAGGAAAAAAAGTCCTTTTGAATTGATATCCTTGTAGTACTTTTGGGTGGGGGAATAACTTGCCAGGATTTATTCTGCCAAATCATCCAAATAAAAAATAAACCCCAGAAAAAGGATATGCTCCTTTCTCCACTCCTTGTTCGGCTGACTATCATTTTTGTCTAAATTCAATCAAAATTGTTTGGCTCATCAAACATTCAATTACTAACCATAAATTTTGTGGCATAATATCTTGAAACCAACAAAGGATATTGTGTGTAGGAAAGAGAGAGAGAGAGAGAGAGAGAAAGAGAGAGAGTGTGTGTGTGTGCCCAACCCTATTGTTCCGATGCTTAATAAAATTGTTGCAAATTGTGTTGTTTAACAATCATATTTTTACTTGTTATTAAGTGCCGTTTGGCACCCCTTAACGACAACCCTTCCTACCCTCCCTTCCCCTCGCCAGGCACAATGACAAAAGGATATCGATATTGCAAATTGTTAACAATTCAATTATTTTAGTTTGATGTTGCCTCGACAATCCTGGCCAAAAAATATATGAGTGTTGATTGTGGGTTATGCTTTGAGGATTTCCGAACAAACAACAACAACCCCTTAATTTGTTGTAAGGATTACGCTTGGCATGATTTCATCAATATTGTTTGAAATTGTATCCTTTTTTTTGGGATAGTAACTTCATATTTTCTTCTCTAAAAATATTATTTTTATCGAAGTTTTTGGCTTATCATTTTAGGAGGGGTGGAGGAGGGGTTTCATGTTTATTGGCAGACTTTTTATGACTGGCTTTTTTTCTGTGTGGATCTCTATTTTGTCATTGCTTTCTTTTGTGCAAATCACTTGACCAATTTGTCAAATTGTTATCTTAATTTGGCAACGGGCCTGTCGGAGGCAAAGGGTTGCTGGCAATCATAATTTATGAGCAAATATTAGCTGTAGTTTGGGCTTTCTAGGCAAGAGAAGAGGGGGAGAGGGGAGAGAAAAAAAAATTATATTTTTTCAAGAAATTTAAGAGTATTATCCGATTAACATGGAAAAAGGATAATCCAATAGGAGAGCATATGTGATAATGGTATTTGCAATGAGCAATTAGGAAGTCTGGCAATTAGGACCTTCTGGACGATGATGTCAAACACTCTTCGCGGCAGAAGCTTCTTTGGTAATGGCGATAGCAACTTCTCCATGGTAGATGCCATTGAGGCCCAAAATTCTTTAGTAATGAGTTCTAGGGGGAAAATATCTTCCGCAATGGCCTCTGTCATCCGCAGAGTGAGGCTATATCAAAATATCATCCGCAGATTCCCTCACTGAGAGGCTAAATATATTATGTATGATATCTCTAAGTTCGGTAGAGACTATGTACGCTATGTACGGCGGAGGCCTCTGAGTCCAAGGTATTTTTTTACAATAAACAAGTAAAACAGCTGTAAGTTCGACCGGGCCGAACTTTAAATACCCTCCCCCATTTGGTACAAATTCTGTTAAAATCTTAAAAATACCGAATGTAGCCGTAGGGAACTTCTGTCACAAGCTCTAACAATATTCAAATGCGAAACTTGAAAAAAATCTGATTATAATGTAGATAAGATCATCAAAATACCAAATATAGGGAGGTACCATGGGGGTTATAATACGTGGATCTGCAAATTTGAAACAATTCCGGTTAATAATGCCGTCAAAATCATCAAAATACTGAAAATCGGGAGGAACCGTTATATGGGAGCTATACGAAGACATGGACCTGCACAGACAATTTTCTGTCATAGGCTGTAGAACCCGTTACGAACTTCAAATACCAAATTTGAAACAATTCCGGTGAATAATCTCGCTATAATCATCAAAATACCGAATATCGGGAGGTACCGTTATATGGGAGCTATAGGAAGACGTAGACCTACACAGACAATTTTCTGTCATAGACTGTAGTACCGGTTACGAACTTTAAATCTCAAATTTGAAACAATTCCGGTGAATAATGCCGCTAAAATCATCAAAATACCGAGTATAGGAAGGTACTGATATATGGGAGCTATGCGAAGACGTGAACCTGCACAGACAATTTTCTGTCATAGGCTGTAGTATCCAGTACGAAGTTCAAATACCAATTTTGAAACAATTCCGGTAAATAAATTCACTAAAATCGTCCAAATACCGAATATCGGGGTGTACCGTTACATGGGGGCTATACGAAGACGTGGACCTGCACAGACAATTTTCTGTCATAAGTTGTAGTATCGAGTACGAAGTTCAAATACAAAATTTGAAATAATTCCGTTAAATAATGTCTCTGAAATCATCAAAATACCGAATATCGGGAGGTACCATTATATGGGGGCTATACGAAAACGTAGACCTGCACAGACAATTTTCTGTCTCAGGCTGTAGTATTCATTACGAAATTCAAATACTAAATTTAAAAGTGTTCCGTTAAATAATGTCGCTAAAATCATCCAAATACCGAATATCGGGAGGTACCCTTATATGGGGGCTATACGAAGGCGTGGACCTGCCAGGATAATTTTCTCTCTTAGGCTATAGTATCCATTTCGAACTTCAAATACCAAATTTGAAATAATTCCGGTAAATAATATCGCTAAAATCATCAAAATACCGAATATTGAGAGGAACTGATATATGGGGCCTATACGAAGATATGAACCTGCACAAGCAATTTTCTGTCATAGGCTATAGTATCCATTTCGAACTTTAAATACCAAATTTGAAACAATTCCGGTGAATAATGCCGCTAAAATCGTCAAAATACCGAATGTCGGGTGGTACCGCTATATGGGGGCTATATGAAAACGTGGACCTACATGGCTCATTTTCGAACTTAACCTGCCTACTGGCAAAATAAACTTGTCTGCAAAATTTTAGCCTTCTATCTCGATCCGTTCGAAAGATAGCGTGATTGCAAAGGCTGATAGACTGACAGACAGACAGACAGACAGACGGACAGACCGACATCGCTAAATCGACTTAGAATTTTACGCTGATCAAGAATATATATACTTTGTTGGGTCTGACATGAGTATTTCGAGGAGTTACAAACGGAATGACAAAGTTAATATATCCTCCATAGTATGGTGGAGGGTATAAAAACGAACGATTTTTTGGATTGTTTACAAGTAAACATAATTTGCTTTTACTTATAAACTTGTTGTTGTTGCGGGATAGTTTTTTTGCCAAACATAACCACACCTGCCCAAATATTACAAAAAAAATGCCAATAAAGTTCCGCTAAACATCTGTCGTTTAGGTAATGGAAAATAACTTGTTTTGGTTCTCACACCAAAATAATTTCAAAAATCCGGAAGGAGAAATTTCTAACATCAAAATAAGTTGATTTTCTATAAAAACCAAAAAATCTGCACATTTCTGTAGTTAGTTGTCCATTGCTCGGAATCATGAGGTACTTGGCATTGGTTTTCTTTAGCGCTTGCATTGCCTTGGCAAGCTGTGGCTGTTTGGGTGGATGTGCAAATTCTGCACCAATTATTGTAATTACCCCCTCGTCGAATATATGGCAGAGCATACGAGGGTGGTTCCAGTGTGGATGGAATGGATGTCCGAAACCAAATTGTCCTGGCACAGGAGAAACGGGTCTAGAACCACCGGCTCCAGAACCCACTAATCCCTCGCCTCCCACTTACCCAACCTCTGGTCCTCTACCACCAGCACCTACAACACCCACATATTTACCAACAACGTCTACACCAGGTTGGGCAACTCCACCCGGCCAAACGCCACCCACATATGGATCAGCACCGGGAGTACCAGAACCCACTTACCCATCAGCGCCCACCTACCCAACATCAGGCCCTCAGCCAACAGCACCTACAGCCGTTCCAGAACCCACCTACCCAACTTCAGGTCCTTCACCAGGCCCAACGGCACCCACGCATGGAACAACACCTACAGGCGTCCCAGAACCCACCTACCCATCGGCACCCACTTACCCTCAGCCAACAGCACCCACATCAGTGCCAGAACCCACTTTCCCAACTTCAGGTCCCTCACCAGGCCCAACAACACCCACACAAGGATCAGCACCGGGAGTACCAGAACCAACCTACCCATCGGCACCCACTTACCCAACTTCAGGCCCTCAGCCAACAGAACCTACAGCCGATCCAGAACCCACCTACCCATCGGCACCCACTTACCCAACTTCAGGCCCTCAGCCAACAGAACCTACAGCCGTTCCAGAACCCACCTACCCATCGGCACCCACTTACCCAACCTCAGGCACTCAACCAACAGCACCTACAGCCGTCCCAGAACCCACTTTCCCAACTTCAGGTCCCTCACCAGGCCCAACAACACCCACACAAGGATCAGCACCGGGAGTACCAGAACCAACCTACCCATCGGCACCCACTTACCCAACTTCAGGCCCTCAGCCAACAGCACCTACAGCCGTTCCAGAACCATCGGCACCCACTTATCCTCAGCCAACATCACCCACATCAGTCCCAGAACCGACTTTCCCAACTTCAGGTTCTTCACCAGGCCCAACGGGACCCACGCATGGAACAGCACCTACAGGCGTCCCAGAACCCACCTACCCATCGGCACCCACTTACCCTCAGCCAACAGCACCCACATCAGTCCCAGAACCCACCTACCCAACTTCAGGTTCTTCACCAGGCCCAACGGGACCCACGCATGGAACAGCACCTACAGGCGTCCCAGAACCCACCTACCCATCGGCACCCACTTACCCTCAGCCAACAGCACCCACATCAGTCCCAGAACCCACTTTCCCAACTTCGGGTTCTTCACCCGGCCCAACGGCACCCACGCATGGAACAGCACCTACAGGCGTCCCAGAACCCACCTACCCATCAGCGCCCACATCGGGTTGGGCATCTTCACCGGGCACAACACCACCTACATATTCACCAACATGGCCGACATCTCTGGGTTAGGTAACTTCAGCGGACTCATCAACAGCCACAGCCTGAGGCTCGATCATTTCCCCAGGCACAACAACGGCTAAACACGCACCAACGTTTCAGAGTCCTACCACACCAATGGCTAAAAATATACTTTAAATTTTTTCAAATATATTTTTGAAATTTTCAATCATTTTGGTATTTTTATAGAGGACATCTTATCTCCTGGTTAGGCAGGGTGCGTATATAATGAACTTGCCAGGGTTCAAATATAGACAGCTAGAATAGTCAGGTTGCGAAAAAGACAGCCTTACTTACCAGGGTAAGGATATAAACAATCTGGCTGGCTTGGGTGCAGATAACGGTAGCCTGACCTGGTTAGTTTCCGAATTTAGACAACCAGACGTACTGCACCATTTTCAGATGTTATTCGAAATATTTTAAATTTTTTTTGGGAACTAAGAGGTCAAAAAGGTGTCTTGGTTAGGTAGAATGTGCTTCTAGGGAATTGGTCAGGGTTCAGATATAGGTCAGGATGCAAAAAAGCCAGCCTGGCTTATTGGAGTATGGATGCAGACAGTCTTGCCGGCATAGCTGCAGATACCGAAAACCTGGTTTGTCTGAATCCGAATTTAGACAGCCAGACATGCCACATATAAAAACCTCACACATATGGCTAGCGAGGGTTTATATCATTTGATACGGTCAAAACGTGCCTAGTCGAAATAACGGACCAAATCCGTTTCAGGACATTTGGAGTCGATCTATCAATGCACGTCCTTCTGTCTTTCTGGCTGGCTGGTGGGCACGATAACACTCAAAGTGAATATCTGATTTGGTCCAAACTTGGTACATCGTAATATTTTTGTCAAACTTAGATCGAGGTAGTAGATGGGCAATATCGGTCCATTCCTTCCGGTACCTCCCCCACAAAGGGTCAAAATTTTGAATATCTGGAAGCTCTAATAACGCAAAATTAACATCCGTTTCCATTCCAGACTTGGCACATCTCAATATTTCCATCAACACAGGATCTGCCATAAAGATGGTAGAGATCGGACCATTCCTTCTGGTACCTCCCCCACAAAGGTTCAACGTTTTGAATAACCAAAACGTTTATAAAATCGGAAATAAGCATCAGATTCTCCTTATATTTCCCAATACTTTTACTAATTCATGATATGCTGTGAAGATGGAATAAATCGGTCCACTCCTTCTGGTACCTCCCCCACAAAGGCTAAAAATTTTGAATATTCATGAAGCTCATAAGATCCAAAATTAACATTCGATTCCATTCAGCCTTGGCACATCTCAATATTTCCATCAACACAAGATCTGTTATGAAGATGGTAGAGATCGGAACATTCCTTCTGGCAGCTCCCCCACAAAGGGTCAAAGTTCTGAATAACCAAAACGTTTATAAAATTCGAAATAAGCATCAGGTTCTCCTTATATTTCACCCGCGCCATTATTTCCAATAATTTTTTCTGAGAAAAAAAATATTCCATTTATTTTCCAGTTTTTTTTTTTTTCTAAGAAACCACCTGCAAATTGATATGACGTCATCGAATTTCTCCCCAACCGCCATATAAATATTAAACATAGCACAAATATGATTCAGTATTATTTTCGAATTTCTTCGAGTAGGCAGCATGAAGTCACAGCTGTTGGCAGGCGTTTTCTTAATTTGGAGCTGTTCAATGGCGGCGGCCTTAAGGCCAATTTATAAATCCGATGGCCAACATTATTACGTGCCCTGTACCAGGGAGGGCTGCAATCAATTTGTGCCCAAGTGGGAGGTGAGGATGGCGGTTCCTGGGGAGATGACAACTTCTCAGCCAAAAACTAGCGTTCCGATTGGTAAAAACTGGGCCAAGGTGTTGCCACCATTAGCTGCATATCCTGTGGAAGCCACAAGTCAAAAACCGGAGCTCAAGGCGACAAAATCCTCAAAAAGAGATAGAACGGTATGGGAATTTTATAGGCCCTATAGCCGTTATTTTTATCGTTAGAAACCTTTTTTTGAGTGAATAAAATTTACAAAAACAACAAAAAGTGCGAAATATTTTTATTAACTAAACCCAACTGAGGTCAGGTCAGGCCAAACAAATTTGAAATTAAATAAAAATACCAAAAAAATTAATATTTTTTTCAATAACTGAACCCAACAGAGGTCAGGCCAGACAAATATTTCCCAAACCCTAGATATTCTCATTGACGCCCATCCACGCACTCCTGCCATTGCACCGCCCTGTAATGCATGATTATTAAATTGACAATGCATTATTTATTGCCACCATCCGCCAAGGGACCTTAGGCCTCTTGGCCAAACACTACAAATGCATTTGCCATTTGAATTCATTATTTAATTGTTATTTTGTTTGGCCATAATATTTAGCCTTTACTCTATTCGCAGAGTTATAAAATTAATTGACATTTTATTTGTTAATTAATTGTCCTGCGTTTACAATGAACGTAAACATAATTTGGTGTCATTGCAATGTCACGCTGTTGTTGTTGTAAATGTATTTTTCCTGGCCATAAATATTAGAAATTATTATTATTTTGGTATTTTTTTTCGGGCAATAATCTGCAATGGCTATAATAATGAGAAATTTATGTGATTTTAAACAAAAGCTAATTTTAATTTTTAAATAAATATTATTTTTATGGGTGAAATGGTAACAAATAATGAGGAACCCTGCCAGGAGGAGGAGGAGGAAGGCCTATTTAAATTGAGTGGAATTGTGGTAGAATAAAGTCTCTATTTCGGAGAAAATAAAAGTTGTTAATGAAAATCACACAGAAAAATCTTTCTAAAAACAAAATATTTGTTTGTTATTTTTTAATATCAAAAATTAAAATTTAAAATAAAAATAAATTTGTATTCGTTAAAAATATTTTCAAACAACAAAAAAATATATTTTTTATAAATATTGAAAAAAATAAATACAAACTAAAAATTAAAAAAGATCAATTAAAATTAATTTTTAAATATTTTTTTAACATATTAAAATGGATATCTTAAAAAATCATATTTTTTCTAGGACAATTTAACATGTATTTAAAAAATATTTAATTTTTTCAAAAACTAATATAAGTGAATTTAAAAAAGAAAAATATTTTGTAGAGTCTTATAAACATGGACTTTTAAAAATTTATTTTTTGAAATAATAAAAATATTACTTAGATTTTAGACACTTTTTTTGAAGACTTGTTTTTTTAAAAAAATATAATTTTTTTAAGTAACAATGAATTCGGATTTAAAAAAAATATTTTTCAAAGTTCCAAAATTAAAAATAAAAAATATTAATTTTTTTAACATATTAAAATGGATATCTTATAAACCATATTTTTGCTAGGCCAACCAAACGTGTATTTAAAATTATTTTTTCACAGACTAATATGAGTGAATCAAAAAAAATATTTTGCAGGGACTTATAAACATGGACTCTTAAAAATATATTTTTTTGAAAATAATAAATAAACTTTGATTTTTCAAAAATTTTTGGAGACATTTTTTTTTAAAAACAAGGTATATTCTTTAAATTTGCAATAAAAGTGGATTTTTTTAAAAAATATTTTTTCAAAGTTCCAAAATTAAAAATAAAAAATATAAATATTTTTTTAAAACATATCAAAGTGGATTTCTTAAAAAAATATTTTTTCAATGACAACTAAACGTGTATTTAAAAATATTTTTATTTTTCATAGATCCTTATAAGTGAATTAAAAAAAAAAAATACAGGCACTTATAAATATAGAACTTTTAAAATATATATTTTTAAACAATAAATAAACTTGGATTTAAACAAAAAAAATTTTTTTAAGATCTAATGAACCTAGATTTAAAAAAAAAATTAAAGATCCAAAAAAAAAAAAAATGATTAAGTGTACACATCGTTTGATATAGCCAAAACGTGCCTTGTAGAAATAACCATTTGATTCCTTAGGTCTCTTCGGAACAAATCCGTTTCTAGACATACGTAATCGATGTAGGGGTAACCTTCCGTCTGCCCGTCTGTCTGGTACAATAACTCTCGGTTCAGTACTTTTTGGCAACATCGGTTCAATTCTTTTTGCCACCTTCCCACAAAATATCCAAGAAATATTTCTTTAAAAAAAATCACTTTTATGGTCCTCGAGAAAAATATATTTTTCAAAAAATTCACTTTTTTTTGCCTTAGGGTCTTCGAGAAAAATATTAAAAAAAACACGTTTTATGGTCTTCGATCGAGTCAGATCGAGTTCGGAGATGAGCAACATCGGTTCACTGTTCTTGGCACATTCCCATAAAATAACCAACCATTCCCATAAAAATAACCACGTTTTATGGTCCTCGAAAAAAATATTTTTTTTCAAAAAATCCACATCTTTCTGCCTTTGAATTTTTTTTTAAAGATTAATGTCATATGTTTTTAGAGAAAAATATCTTTTAAGAAATCCACGATTTATGGTCTTCGAAAAAAATTATTTTTCAAAAATATATGGTTACGGTCTTCGAGAAAAAAATCATAGTTCAATGCTTTTGGCACCTTTTGCACAAAATATCCAAAAAATATTTCTTTAAAAAAATCCATGTTTTATCGTCTTCAAAAAAAAATATTTTTTTCAAAAACTCCACGTCTTTTGGTCATTGGAATTTTTTTTTGGAAAATCAACGTCTTAGGGTCTCTGAGATTTTTTTTATATCTACCACTTATGGTCTTCGAGAAAAATATTTTCTAAAAAATCCAAGTTTTACGGTCTTCAAGAAAAAAAATCAGTTCGAGTTCGGAGATCGATATGGGCAACATCGGTTCACTGCTTTTGGCACCTTTCCACAAAATATTCAAAAAATATTTCTTCAAAATAATACACGTTTTAGGGTCTTCGACAAAAATATTTTTCAAAAAATTGACGCCCTTTGGTCTTTGAAAAAAATATATTTTTAGAAAATCAACATCTTAGGGTCTTTAAGAAAAAATATTTTTTTAAAAAATCCATGACGCATGGTCTTCGAAAAATATAATTTTTCAAAATAATATGGTTATGGTTTTCGAGAAAAAACACATAGATCGAGTTCGGAGATGGACAACATCGGTTCACTGCTTTTGGCACCTTTCCACAAAATATCCAAAAAATATTTCTCTAAAAAAATCCACGTCTTCGAAAAAAAAAAAAAAAAATTTCAAAAAATTCCACGTCCTTTTGCCTTTGGAAAATTTTTTTGGAAAATATCAATGTCATAAGGTCTTCGAGAAAAATATTTTTTAAAAAATCCACGACGTATGGTCTTCGAGAAAAATATTTTCTAAAAATCTACATTTTATGGTCTTTGACAAAAACAAAAACTAAGATCGAGTTCGCAGATGAGCCACGTCGGTCCACTTCTTTAGGCAACTTCCCACAAAATATCAAAATTATCACCGAAAATAATTTGAACCAAAAAGTTTTCAAAATCGTTCATTTTGATATTTAAAGAGGAAGATTTTAGTAAAACCATTGCACAATAGACCCACATTCCGTTTTTCTGTCCAAAACTCTTACAATGTCCCCATATATTAACCGCAGAAAGCACATGAACAGTGACCAAATTTGCACTTTTTAGCTCTAGCCCTTTACAAAATATAAAATGGTACCATTTTGGAAGTTTAGTACCATTTAAGAACTTTTCGCACCCTTAATCCTTTCATTTTCCAAAAAACCTTTGGTACATCTATCCGGCACTCCATCAGTGACTCTTATTCTAAATTTTAGTATTCTATTCTTTAAGGGTGTGGCATTCTAGCTATATATTTTCCCAAACTTTCGGCTTCCTTCTTCTTTCATGATCAACTCTTTTTCAGCTTCCTACCCAAACCACTTTCAACATCAAAATTACGAATACAAACTTTTTTATTATTGAAATTATTTTCATATCAAAGCAACAGAAATTATGAAATGACATGTGTCATATTTGTTTATTTAGTAAAGAATACAAAAACAACAACAACATCATCAACCACCTCTCTTTGGAGTACGACAAATAAAATACCAGATATTTGACTAATTAAATTTCCACTGCTACTTTGCTCAGTACTTACTACAACAACAACAACAATAACAACAACATAAACTTTATTTATTAAAAAAGTCAGAAACCTAAGAAATAAACATAACAAACATTTATAGATACATACATACGTATGTATGAATACAAATATATGTTTGTTTGTATGTATGTGTTGTAGCTGATGATTATTACGACTATTAAGAATATTTTGTTAAGTCAATATTTAATAAAGTGAAGCGATGACAAAAAAGAAACCCGAAGAAAATGACGACAAGTAAAACGTTCCCCACTTCCCCTTCGCCAAGAATAAAAAACAGCACCCACTTTATGACGTCTTTGGCGTGTTAAATATTTGAAAACCTCGTTCAAACTCAAACATATCTGCAGCAGTTTAAGAAAAGGCAAATAAGAAAAAGCTGAAGACATACATGTGTACGTAGATGTGTGTGTATGAGAGGTTGAAGCATACATTCGACAGGGTGATAACTAAAAATACAAATTATTAAATACTAAGGATAGGTCCGAATATGGCCAACTTTTGGTGAAGATGATTTTTTTTTTCAAAAAATTAAAAAATCAGGTCTTATTATCTTTATAAAATTATTTCAAAAAATCCACGTCATAGGTCTTAAAAAAGTTATTTATAAAAGTCAAGTCTTATGCTGTTTAGAAAATTACTTTTTTTTAATTCTACTCTTATGGTCTTGTAAATTTTTTTTAAATTCACATCCTATGGCTTTGCAGAAAAAAATATTTTTTCAAAAAATCCACATCTTATAGTCTTCGGGAAATTTTTTTTCAAATTCAGGTCTTATGGTCTTCGAGTTAAATACTTTTTTTATATAAATATCACTTCCTATGGCCTTACAGATGTTTTTTTTTAATCCATGTTCTGTGGCTTTCTAGAAAATATTTTTCCACAAATCACCGTCTTATTTGAGAAAAATATTTTTTTAACGAATTCTTATGATTTTCGAAAACAAAATTTTTTTAAAAAACACACGTCTTATGGTCTTCGAAAAAAAATATTTTTTTTTAAATTAATGTTTTATGTTCTTTTGAAAAATATATTTATTTAAAAAAGACCACGCCTGATGGTCCTTGAGCAATATATTTATTCAAAGAATACACGCCTTATGGTCTTCGAGAAAAATTTTTTTTTTAAAAATTCACATGCTATGGCTCTGCAGATTTTTTTTTTTTAAATCCACGTCTAAAAGTCTTCGGATTTTTTTACAAATTCAGGTCTAATGGTCTTCGAGTTAAATATTTTTTATAAATATCACTTCCTATGGCCTTCGAGATGTTTTTTTAAATCCATATTCTGTGGCTTTCTAGAAAAATATTTTTCCAAAAATCACCGTCTTATGTGAGAAAAATATTTTTTTCAATGAATTCTTATGATTTTCAAAACCAATATTTTTAAAAAAATACACGTCTTATGGTCTTCGAAAAAAAATATATATATTTTTTTAATTCAAGTTTTATGGTCTTCGAGATTTTTTTTTTTTTTGAATTCATGTTTTATCGTCTTTAAAAAAAAAAAATATATTTTGTTAAAAAAACCACGCCTGATGGTCCTTGAGTAAAAATTTATTCAAAGAATCCAAGTCGCATGGTCTTCGAGAAAAATATTTTTTCAAAGAATCTAAGTTCTATGGTCTTCGAGAAAAAATATATTTTAAAAAATTCACGTCTTATGGTCTTTTTGACAAAATTCACGACTTATGATCATCGGAAAAGTATTTTTTAAAACTCCGCGTCTTATGGTTTGCGAAAAAAGGTATTTTTTGAAAAACCCCCGTAATGTGCTTTATGAGAAAAATATTTTTTTTTTAAATTCACGTCTTATGGTCTGCGAGAAATTTTTTTTTAATCCCCGTAATGTGGTCTTTGTGAAAAATATTTTTTCAAAAAATCTACATTTTATGTCCTTTGAGAAAAATAATTTTTCAAAAAATCTGCGTCTTATGGCCATTGAGAAAAATATTTTTTTATGGTCTTCGGAAAAAAAAATTCTTTAAAAAGTCCACGTCTTATGATCTTTGAAAAAAATATTTTTCAAATAGTCCACGTCTTATGATCTTTGAAAAAAATATTTTTCAAATAGTCCACGTCTTATGGTTTTGGTAAAAGTTATTTTTAAAAAATCCACGTCTTATGGTCTTCGAGAAAAATATTTCTTCAAAAAATCCATGTCTTATGGTCTCCGAGAAAAATATTTTTTTTTT
>NW_026712248.1:853928-858062 GCF_030504385.1 Musca domestica | reverse complement strand
AAGTGAAACAAAAAGATTATTTTTGTAAGTGGCGCCCAACGTGGCTACGCTATATATATCTCACAAATCTTACTCGTAAACAGGTTTTGGCTTAAGCATTATTGGTGGTACAGGTGGCTGTTAAAGAGAACACATAGGGTTTTTTTAGTAAGTGGCGCCCAACGTGGCTACATAACATGTATGATAAATCTTACTCCTAAACAGGTTATGCCTTATGCATTACTGGTTGTACAGGTGACTGTTAAGGAGAACCATTAGGTTTTTTTTGGAAAGTGGTGCCTAACGTAGCTATGTCGCATATATCATAACTAACTAGACACGTTGGGCGCCACTTATTAAAAAAAATAAAGGTTGCACTTAAAAATCACTGATACTACCCGTGCTGTAAAGGTCATATCCAGGTGTATGACCTCACCATACGAGTAGTATCAGTTATTTTAAATTGCAACCTTTAATTTTTGAATAGGTGGCGCCCAACGTGACTTCCTTACATGTAACAAAATATAAACACAATTCTCTTTAAACGAAAATTAAATATTTTATGAAAAATCTGATAGTGTGTACTACATTTAAGAGTCAATGCTCTGTCAGGTAAATGAATCGTATAACTGCCATCTTTTTAACGGCCATAGAAAGCCTAACATAATTATAGCCGAAATCATGTGGCTAGAGAGGGTATATATCCTTTCATATGGCCAAAAGGTGTCCCATCGAAATAACAGTTAGAATAACAGTAGACCTTAGGTCTCTTTGGACCAAATCCGTTTCAGGACTTTCGAAGTCGATGTCCGCCCGTCTGTCTGTCTGACTGCCTGGTGCGCACGATAACTTTCGAAGGGAGTATCCATTTTGGTCCAAACATGGTACATCGTAATATTATTGTCAAACTTAGATCGAGTTCGGAGATGGGCAATATCAGTCCACGCCTTCTGGCACCTTCCACACAAAACGTCAATATTTTCAAGGAAAATATTTTACTGCACATAAAGAGAAGGGATAATCTGATTTTGCTCTAATTTCGCAAAGCCTAATATTTGCATCAGTGCTAGGTCATGTGCGAAAATGGACAATATCGGTTCACTCTATCAAATACCTCCCCCACAAGGGGTCAAAACTTTTTAATAATTACAACTCTCATAAAATGTGATGTAAGAGTCCGATTGTCTTCAAATTGCACACATTCCAATTTTTATATTAACCCAAGGCTTGGTGTTAAGATGGACAATATCGGACCACTTCTTTTGGTACCTCCCCCACAAAAGGTCGAAATTTTGAATATTCACGAGACGCGCAATTAACATCCGATTCCATTAAGACTTGGCACATCTCAATATACCCATCAACACAAGATCTGTTATAGAGATGGTAGAGATCAGACAATTCCTTCTGGTACCTCCTTCACAGAGGATTCAAGATTTTGAATAACAAAACGTTCAAAGAAAGCGAACTCTCTTCGAATTTCCTACATCCAAACATTTTTGCTAGCACAAAATCTGTTGTGAAGATGAAATATATCTGCGCACCCCTTCTGGTATCTCACCCGCAAAGGGTCACAAATTTTCAATAATGTTATCTGTCATAATTTGCGAAACAAGTTAGCGATTATTTACAACTTGCTAAATCTAAATATTCCTCTTAACCACAAACCTGAGATGACAATGGAATTTATTTTCGCATAAAATTGGATATAAATGTTCGATTTTCTTGTTATTTCAAACTATGGAATTCTTTGTGGCGCCCAACATAAAAAATCATATTTTTTCTGACGCCCCAAATCCATTGCTTTTCTGGTTTTTGGCCATTATTTAAGAAAACTTATTGGAGTTTTTAGCCCGTCGAACATAAGACCAAAGAGTCTTTTCTATGCAAAATCACATGCCTGGCGCCCAACCTGAGGCCATCAGGTGATACCTTCAAACGCATCATTTTGCTATTCCCTTTCGTAGTTTTCAACACACAACCGGACATAACTTTTAGCATTTCAAATAAATTACGCACATTTCGAAGAAGCCAGAGACTGAATACGGCAGATAAAAACAACAAAGCAAAGAAAGCCAACAAACTGATTATATATGGCTAAGACAATTATATTTGACCGAACCCCTACACAACTAACAACTGAGGCATATTTTTCCATCCTTTTTTCTCTCTCATACTCTCTCTCACTCTCTCTATCTCTTTTTCTATGATTTCTTGACGTTCATATTTTTTTCTACATCTTTTTTTCTGATGCTGCTGCTGGTTTGCGGTCAAGTGATGCCTGTGTGATATGATACGGGGCTACTACCACTACTCCGACTACTGTCCTACGGTTCTTGTTTTTGTTGTTTGTATTACAAATAATTTTTAATTACCGGAGTAAATGTAATTATGAATTTTTATTTCATAGAATACTAACTGTATGTCTGTTCTGTTTTTGTTTTTCGTTCCTTTTTAAGCAGCCAGCCAGCCAGCAGCATCTCAGCAGATATGGAGGATTTTCTTTGCCTTTCTTTTTTTCAGGTTTTGTTGCAACAAAAACAGCACTGAAATTCTGCCTAACGCCACTAACAATGCCGGGGCAAAAAAAAATGCCTGTGACCACCACATGACAACTGCCAGTTGTGGAACAATTTACGCTACTCCTGTTCTTCCAGAAAATCGTCGTTGTTTTTTTTTTTTTTGTCCATAATAATTGTTTTGGGGAAGAGGAACACATCTATCCTACACCTGAGGCCAACTAGGTGCAAATGTGTAAGGACAGTAGAAATGTTAATGGATTAATCAGGCCAGGAAGCTAAGATGCGCTCATGAATGTTATTTTATATATTGTGGGTATTTCAGAGTTAGTGGAAACATTGAATGGCGCCCAACGTGGGGTCTCAGAGTGAGGATGTCTATCTAAATACAACATATTTAATTCTCAAACATTATACCGCATATTATTATTTAATAAATAGTAGATTTTCGTATATGGCGCCCAACGTGGGGCACTTGATTTTTCATAACTTTACATTTTGTCGAACCATACCTAACACCCAACCTCAGGCAAAAAGTTTTATTTTTGTCTAAAATAAAACAACATTTTACCAAAATACCTTTGTGAAGCGTGTATGGCGTCCAACGTGGGTTTCAGACATAATTTTTGCCTTTATTCAAAAAAAGAAAAATATTCTGAAAAGTCATGTATGGCGTCCAATGGAGGGATCGGTGATATTTTCAAAAAAAAAAAATTATTGGGGACTGTTCACGAACGATTCTCCAAAAGGATGTGTATTTAAGAATATTTTTAAATGAATAGCCGTGGACTTTTCCACCTTAACTTTAAAGGTTTGGGCGATTACCTGAAGGAATCGTACCGGCCTTTCAAAAAATATTTATCAAGGGCTTGAAGTGGATTTTTCATATTTTGTTTCTTCAACTTTTGTGAAGCTTAAGTTTCAGAGGTCGACAAATTTTAAGCAATATTTTAAGCACAGATTTAAGGAGAGGATTTCAGTAGAATATCGATTGAGGATTGATTATTGATTATTTTTAGAATGGTTTGGTCGACGATCTGAATGAATCGTAGAAACCGTTTTTGAGGACTTGCTGCGGATTTTTTTTGCATTTTTTGTCGGGATATCAAAGCAAATTTTTCACCAACTTCTGTGGAGGATAATTTACAGATATCGACAAATGCTAAGAAATAGTTTCGCAACTGACGACTGAAAGTTGATTTCAGGGGAATATCTATTTTATTTTTAGAAAGGTTTGGCTGCGAATCTGAAGGAATAGTAGCGACCTTTCAAAAAAATATTTTCGGGGAAATGAAGCAATTTTATCACCAACTAATGTGGAAATAATTTTAAGGAAATAATATTGAGCAGTGATCATGAGAGGAATCGTAGCGGATCTTTCAAAATATATTTTTATGAGGTCTGGTCGCGGAATATAGTTGTCAGAAGTCAACAAATTTTAAGAAATATTTTGAGCACTGATCGAGAGGATTTCGGGAGAATACCATCGGAGGATTGTATTTTATATGCTGAAATCGTAGCGACCTTTCAAAAAATATTTTTTGAGGACTTGGAGTGGATTTTTGGGTTTTTTCGGGAAAATCGAATCGGATTTTTGACCAACTTTGGTGGAGGATAATTTCTAGGTCGACAAATT
>NW_026712248.1:736428-848928 GCF_030504385.1 Musca domestica | reverse complement strand
ATAGCGGTACCTCCCTATATTCGGTATTATTATGATTTTAGCGACATTATTTACCGGAATTGTTTCAAAATTGGTATTTAAAGTTCGTAAGAGATACTACAGCCTATGACAGAAAATTGTTTGTGCAGGTCCACGTCTTCGTATAGCCCCCATATAACCGTACCTCCCGATGTTCGGTATTTGGATGATTTTATAGACTTTATTCACCGGAATTGTTTCAAATTTAGTATTTGAGATTCGTAATGGATACTACAGCCTAAGACAGAAAATTGTCTGTGCAGGTCCACATCTTCGTATAGCCCCCATATAACCGTACCTCCCGTGTTCGGTGTTTTCATGATTTCAGCGACATTATTTACCGGAATTATTTCAAATTTCGTATTTGAAGTTCGTAAGGGATGCTACAGTCTATCACAGAAAATTGTCTGTGCAGGTGCACGTCTTCGTATAGCCCCCATATAACGTTACCTCCCGATATTCGGTATTTTGTTGATTTTAGCGACATTATTTGCCGGAATCGTTTCAAATTTCGCATTTGAAGTTCGTATTGGATACTACAGCCTAAGACAGAAAATTTTCTATGCAGGTCTATGTCTTCGTATAGCCCCCATACAACGGTTCCTCCCGATATTCGGTATTTTGATGATTTTAGCGACATTATTTACCGATTTTTTTTTTTCAAGTTTCACCTTTGAATATTGTAAAAGCTTATGACAAAAGTTGCTTATGCAGGTCCATGTCCTCGTATGGACCCGTATATTCGGCTACATTTAGTATTTTTAAAATTTTAGCACAATTTTTTACGGATTTTATTGTTTTTGAGAATTGCCAAATTTTTTCAAAATGGTGGAGGATATTCAAAGTTCGGCCCGGCCGAACTTACAGCTTTTTACTTGTTTTTATTTTTCAGTAATATAAATGGCGCCCAATGTGGGTATAGAGAACTTTTTTCCTAGTAAATGCCTCTTAAGCAAATATCATGTTCGTAAACTGCAGAACTATTTGTGGCACCCAATTTGAACTGGAGAATAATTTTTAATTTTTCTTTATCATAAATGGCGCCCAACGTTGAACAAGTGCAAATTTTAGAGAATAATTCACACAAATATTCTTATGGCGCCCAAGGCGGGGTCATTAAATGCACTTCTTCGGCAAATTTGTATATTAAGTGGCACCCAACGCGGGGCCAAAGAACATTTGGTGCAGCTAATTCGGAGGCAGGGGAAGAGCTGATTGCGGAATCCAGTTTTCCAGTGCAGTGCAGAACAACTTATGACACCTCATGTGATTTGGTTATTATTTTTTACTTTCCTGTATCATAAGTGGCGCCCAACGTGGAATAGCAGTATTTTTTTTAAATTATTCATACAATTATTCTTATTTTTCGAATATTCTAAGATTTTTCGAATATTCTAAGAAATCATATGTGGCGCCCAACGCGGGTCATTAAAGTTGTTTTTTCTTTTCTTTTTTTTTTTTTTTTGTTAAAAATGTGCTATTAAAAATATATTAACAATATGTATATCTAGGAAACTAATTCCTAAGAGGATCGCCATGTCTCAAAAAAATCCCACCAAGACATTCCAGCGAGTCCTTGAAAAAAATACAATTTGTTTTTAAAATAAATTTGCATAAAACCGCTCTGCTGTTCTTGTGGCAGTAATTCGAACACACTGCATTGAATCACTTTCCTTTGCCGCTGGAGGGGAGGGAGAAAATAAAATCCAAAATAAATGACAAATGTCAATTGAATCTGTTGTTAGATTTGCAAACTGATTTCTCTCAAATGATTAATGGTCGTTTTTCATTTTTCGCAGAGCCTTAAAACGCAATCGCCAATATTATCCTTGAGAATGGAAATTTAATACGATTTTGATTGGGTTTTTGAATACAGTTTGGGTTTATGTTTTTGGAAGGCTCTAGGAAAATGTAATTGTTTTTGGATTAGTTTGTTGGTGTTTGATTTTTCGTGGGGGTGAAGAGGGAGATTGGTTAATAAATTGGATTTTTTAGAATATCAGCAAATTTTTGCTATTGGAGACTAAAAACTGGAAGGAATAATAAAGGGCGAATAGTAACTGGATTTTTCGAAAACTATAGCATTTTTCTTCACTAGAGTTGAATTTGGTGGACTTTTAGCAATATTTTTAAAAGAGCTATTACAGGATCTATCAAGGAGGGATTTGAAGAAGAAAGAACTATTAAAAATTTATTTTAAGGATATTTTTGAAGATTTCAAGATTATTTTTGAAGGAATATCAAGAAAGCTATGCATTTCTATTATATTAAACATACATTATAATTATTACAAAATCCATCTGTAATAGAATTTAAGAAGAAAGGACTATCAAGGACGTATTTTAAGAATATTTTTGAAAGGCCATCAAGGATTGATTGAAAAATTTAAGGATTTGGCAGAATGAATCTTAGGAATATTTTTTTTAACGGACTGTCAAGGATGGATTTTAAGACAATTTATAAAGGGCTATCATTTTTTATTTTTTTTTAATTTTTTTAAGGACTATCAAGTATGGATTTTGAGAATAAAATTTTTAGGAATTTCATGAAGGGATATTAAAATATATTTTTTTAGGTGAATCCAGGCTGGATTTTTAGACTATTTTTTTTAGGGACTATCAAGGATTGATTTAAAGAATGTTTGTGAAGGACTATCAAGGACGAATTCGAAAGAATTTTTTACCAATTTAAATTTTGGAAGTCTAAACGAGAATTTTTAGAGAAAATTCTTAGAAGAAAATTTGGAGGGAAAATATAAATGTAAATTTTTGATGACCTAATCTTAGGGTGACTTTCAGAGTTTTAAAGGATAATTTTAGAAGGACATTCAGCATTCTTATTGTTAATTATATAGCCTTTTTTGGGAGGATTTTCTGAAGTTGAAACGTGACATTTGGAAGGATTGTTTTAGGAAGACCTTCAAAAGTCTATATATGAATTTTTAGAGACTGTTTTTATGAGGACTTTTTAGTATTTTAAACGTCAATTTTTATAGCCCATTTTAAGGAGTTTCATGAATGAATCTTAAAATATTTTGTTAAGGACAATCAAGGCTGGACTTTAAGACTTTTTTCAAGTTTAAAGGATTCAAGGATAAAATTTGAAGAATATTTGTGAAGAACAATCAAGGATGGATTTTTAACAAATTGAATGGATGGATAAAAAAATAAAGGACATTAAAGATTGCCTTTAAGGATATATTCGATGGCTATCAAGGATGGATTTTAAGAAAATATTTCAGGGATTTTCAAGGATAAATCTTAGGAATATTTTAAGGAACTATTTGATCCCCAGGAGCAAAACTTTGAAGAATATTCCTAAAATTGCTATTATATCTCTTATTTTCCTTAAGGAATAATTGTAAAGTTCTTTCAGACCACCATGCGTGGATTTTGTCCACCCTTTCTGAAAATCTTTAATTTTTTATCTCCAAGTTTTCTGGATGTTTTCGAAAAAAAACCCATTCTAGTCGTGCCTTTTTAGGAAATTTATCAAAAGATCTATCAGATCTATAGGATAATAGATGACCTCCAGGTCATACATACATAATATATAGGTCTCCTATAATTAATAGACAACCCTGTATAGGTCTTGTATAGAAGTTAGGGTACCTAGTCCTAGTATCTGCATAAGATAGGACCTTTAGGATTAAGACAATATAGGACCTTTAGGATTTCTATGAAAAATACGGGATATGTAGGATTTTTCTGGACAATAAAGGACCATTTGGCTTTTTATGGAAAAAAGAGACACTAGTAAAAAACGAGACCTGAATGTCTTCTTCAGGCGATACACGTCCTCGAGGCCATCCATAGGCAATATGTGGTCTCCTATAAATAAAAGACAAACCTTAGGTCTTTTACGGAGGTTAGGGGACCTCTAGATCTTCTATGGGCATAAGTGTACCTTTATGATCTTAATAGTTCCTGGTTATGGGCAGGTAGGTCTTTTATGGACAATAAAGGATCTTTTGGCCTTCTTACGGGCAATAGCGGACCTCTAGGGCTTTCATGGCAATACAGAAACTTTTGGTATTTTATTGGAAAAAAGAGACACATAGTAAACAAGATATGACCTGTAACTCTTCTTCATATGATAAGCGACCTCCAGGTCTTGCATAGACAGTATAAGGTCTATAGGTCTCCTATAAACAATAGACAACCCTAAGGTCTTGTACAGAGGTTAGCGGACGTCTAGGTCTTCTAGGAGCATAAGAGTAGCTTTAGGATTTTGATTAAAAAAAGGCCCTTAGGACTTTCATGATAAACAGGACCTTTAGGTCTTTTATGGACAAAAAAGCATTTCTAGGGCTTTTTTAAGGTCAATAAAGGACCCCTAGGTTTTCCATAGATAATGCAGGACCTTTCGGCCCTTAATTGATAAAACAGACACCTAGGTTGTCTCTTCACATATAATATCAGGATATAGAAGTTCCAATTAAAAGCTCGAATATTAAGCCTTGAGGCGCATGTTTTGATCTTCTGCATCAGTGAATTGTGAAATTGACTTATCTGTGAAGCATCCCAACAACAAACACATAGACAGACCACAACATTTAAACTTTGCCCTGTGCTTAAAATGCTCTTAACAAATATTGATAGATAATATAAAAAAACCCTGCTACCCACCCACCCCCCCCCCCTTCTTCTTGACAAGCAATTGAGTATTCATAAAGGAAATCATGATTGCCAGGACAACAAACAACAACAGCAACAACAAGGAAGAAAGGAAACAATGTTGCTGATTAGATTAATTCACAAATAATTCAGAGAAAAATGAAAAATCCGTTTGCCATTACGCAAATTTCCAACAAGGTCAGGGGAGGGGGGCTGTCGAACTTTTTTTTTTCTCACCCCTAAAATATGCAAATTTTTTTTCTCATTGTCCTCAATGGCATTTTTTTTCTCCCTGCAAGTGAATGTTAAGGATGAGTTGTAATTTTTTTCTCGCTTTGGCTTTGCAAAATTTTCCAAGGATGCTGTCAAGGGCAGGGGTGGAAGATATCGAGGGGCGTAGATTATCGGTTTTCCAATTTCAATTTTGGAAAATAGGAAAATTTGAATTTTGTGTGTTTTGGTGATTATGATTTAATGCCTTGGTGAGGCCGAATACCAATTTCACTTTTTCAATGGCCTGGCGACGATGTCAGACTCGCTGGCTGGCTGGCAGTGTGTTAACATTAGGGTAATTTTTCATTTTGAACTGAAGCTATTTAAATAAGCCATTAACCGCAGTCGTTTGTTACATTCCTTGTGTTAGAGGAATGTAACGTTGTTGGCCTGGCAACCTCGTCGAACAGATCAATTTCTTTCAGTTCGGGGCGTTTAATAAATCAGACATGTGCTATTGAAATTTTTTTAGCGTTTTTTTCTTCTTCGTCGGATGGCAAGTGAATGATGTGCTGCTAACTACGGCTGTCAAAAGGGATTTAAGTGATTTTTCTTTTGCCATTGCCATTATGGTTTTGTCGCGCGGGATTTACGTTTTTTTTTTCGGCGGGGTCGCTGAAGAGAAATTACTTTACTTTGGAGGTTAACCGCGCGTGGTAATCGGAAAGTAAGTTGTACTCGCTTTCGTTACATTTGTAATGCAAAACTTCCCCATCAACATCCCAATCTCCCCCCTCTCCGGTATATTTTTTTCTCTTTGCTGCCTTGGTTTTCTATGACATACGTTTCGCGTATTTGATTTTCGTTGGTTTATGCCTTTGGCTTTGATAATGGCAAACATGTTGCTTTGAAAAAAAAAAAATCCGCAACTGCTCAGGATTCAATACGGTTAAGGATGTTCGCAAAAAAACCCCCCACACATTCCCTTTAGTCATGTTTGACTCTTGTGTTTAACACGCGTCTTTTTTGACATTTTACAAAAGATCTCTTTGTAACATTGATGATGCCAACCACCCGTCTGCCACACTCGCTCCCTCGCTCGAACTTTGATGACATTCATCCATCCATTCAAGCAATACGTTTGTATTTCATAAGGAGCAGATATGCCGGTCTTTTATTTTTTTTTTGCACTGATGTTTATTATTAATTCAATAAGTTCTGTTTTTTTTTTTTTGAAATGTTGTTCAATTTTTGAAATATAAATATAATGATATTGTATTTGTTGGGGGGTTGGCGAGGGGGAAGAGGGATACTTTACATTACAAAACGTTTTCAAATGAACAAGTATCTCATTTTCATTTACTTTTTTGTTGATTTGATTGAAGATTATCAGAAAAAAAACGCAAATCACTCAAAGAAATAAGTTATGACAAAATGTAAAGCATACTTTTAGGATTTACATTATATGAATAATTAAGAAGTTGAGGGAGTATTTTTAAAAGAATAGGTGAGAAGGACAAGTTATTTCAGAACACGTTTTCAGGATATTTTTTCAAGATCCAAAAGAGAAGTGGATTTTTTTAAATATTTTTTGTTACCCAAAAGAAAAGTGGATTTTTTAAATATTTTCTTGAAACCCAAGGAGGTTTGGATTTTTTTTTGAAACCTTAAATAGACCTGGTTTTTTAAAGTATATTTTTAAAAGACCGATAAGAAACGCGGATTATTTTTGGAAATGTTAGGAAGGCCCTTAGGAGGGCGTGGATTATTAAAACATATTTTTTGAAGACCCATAAGAGGCGTGGATTATTAAAACATATTTTTTGAAGACCCATAAGAGGCGTGGATTATTAAAACATATTTTTTGAAGACCCATAAGAGGCGTGGATTATTAAAGGATATTTTTTTAAAAAAAATTAGGGAATTAAAAAGATTATTTTTAGGGACGATTTTAGAAATGTAAGCGTCATTTTTATAGCCTATTTTTAGGAGAATATTTTTAACTGTAAACACGAATTTTTATAGACTATTGCTAGGACTTAGTAGTTAGTAGAGAATTGTTTTAGGAGGCCCTTTCGAAGTTTAAACGTGAATTTTTATTGCATATTTCTAGGAGGATCTTCAGAAGGCCTAACAGGGATGTTTAGAGAAAATTTTCAAAAGAGTATTTTTAGGAAAGATTGTAGAAATGTTTGCATTATTTCTTACAACCTTTTTGGAATTTAACCGTTTAGGTTTCAAGAATAGTTTTATGTGGACCCTAAGAAATCTAAATATTTACGAGTATCTTTTGAACTGTAAACACGACGTTTTATAGACTATTTCTAGAAGGACTTTCCGAAGTCTTAACGTGGATTTGTAGAGGATTGTTTTAGGAGGCCCTTTCGAAGTTTAAACGTGAATTTTTATTGCATATTTCTAGGAGGACTTTCAGAAGCCTTAACAGGGATATTTAAAGAAAATTTTAAAAAAAGTATTTTTAGGGAAGATTTTAGAAATGTTTGCATGATTTTTTACAGCCTATTTTTAGGTGGCCTTTTTTGGAATTTAACAGTTTAGGTTTCAAGAAATGTTTAAGGAGGACCTTAAGAAATCTAAAAATAAATTTTTATAGCCTATTTTAAGGAGGACTTTCAGAAGTTCAAACGTTAATTTTTAAAGGATAGTTTTAGGAGGGCCTTTCCAAATCTAAAAGTGAATTTTTATAGGCTATTTATAGGGAGACTTTCAGAAGTCTAAACGTGGATTTTTAAAGAACAGTTATAGGAGGACTTTCTGAAGCATAAACGTGGATTTTTAAAGAACAGTTATAGGAGGACTTTCTGAAGCATAAACGTGGATTTTTAAAGAATAGTTATAGAAGGGCTTTCTTAAGCTTAAACGTGAATTTTTAAAGAATAGTTACAAGAGGACTTTCCAAAGCATAAACGTCGATTTTTAAAAATAGGTATAGGAGGACTTTCTGAAGCATAAACGTGGATTTTTAAAGAATAGTTGTGGGAGGACTTTCAGAAGCATAAACGTGGATTTTTAAAGAATAGTTGTGGGAGGACTTTCAGAAGCATAAACGTGGATTTTTTAAGAATAGTTATAGGAGGACCTTCTGAAGCATAAACGTGGATTTTTAAAAAAATAGTTATAGGAGGACTATCTGAAGTCTAAACGTGGATTTTTAAAGAATAGTTATAGGAAGACCTTCTGAAGCCTTAACGTGGATTTTTAAAGGATATTTTTAGAAGGATTAATTTTTTTTCATGATCTTCTAGAGTCTTCTTTATTATTTAATTTTTTCAGACGAATTATAGAAAATTTTCCAAATAATATTTACAGAAAAGACATCTTGAAATCACCTTTGATTTTTTTTTTTTTTTTTTTTTTTTTTTTGAGGACATTTGAAGGCGTTAACAAACATTTTTTTATCAAATTCTTGGGATATCTTAATTTTTTCAGACGGATTTAAACAATTTTCCAAATGACATTTTCAGAAAAATCATTTTGGAATCGCCTTTGATTTTTTTTTTTTTTTTGGATGAGCACATTCGAATTCGTTAACAAAAATTTTTTTTTTATCAAATTCTTGGCATATCTTAAGGAGTTAATTACAGATATATTTGAATAACGTGGATATGGTTTCTTTGTCATTTGGGTAAAAAGGATGCGTTTTCTAGATCATTTGAATACTTGGATAATATATCTAGGATATTTGGATAGAGCAGATAAGTTATCCATGACATGTAAATAACGTGGATAAGTTTTCTAGGCCATTTTAATAAAGTGGATAAGTATTCTACTGTCATTTGGATAACTGGGATAAATTTTCTAGGATAGTTATGTTTTCTATGGCACACGGATAAGGTGAACATTTTTCTTAGGATACTTGGATAAAGTTTACAAGGATTTTAGGTCATTTGGATAACATGGATAAGTTATCTAAGACGTTTGGATAAAGTGGATAAGTTTCTCAGCTGATTTGGATAACGTGGATAAGTTTCTTAGCTGATTTGGATGTAGTATATAAGTATTCTAGATAATTTGGATAACGTGGATGAGTTCTCTAGGATATTCGGCTGAAGTGGACAAATTTCTCATCCGATTTTGGAAAATTTTCCAAACTAGATTTTCAAAAGAATCATCTTGAAATCACGTTGAATTTTTTATCATTTTTTATTATTATTATTTTTTATTTATTTATTTTTTTATTTATTTATTTATTTATTTTTTTTTTTTTTTTGAGGACTTTTTAGTGGTTTAACAGAGATTTTTTTATCAAATTCTTGGCATACCTTAAGGAGTTAATTACACATAAATCTTCTAATTATGTTGTTTATTTTGTAATATCAAATAAGAGTAGATTTCCCTCTAATATCCCACGCCCCACACACAATTTCCATAAAAATCTTTGCCGAATTTTACAACTTCCCAACTATGGCTAAATGACACAAAAATACAATTTCTTATTTAACCTCAAAATACTAATAAATGACAGAAGATCATAAAAATCTAATCTGTTTTTCTTCTTCTTCCTCGTCATCTTACTTCGCCAATATTGAGGTTAACAAAGTGCCAACCTGAGAATATTCTACTATTTTTTACGATTTTTCTATAGGCAATATAGTGGGGCCGAAGTAGCTGTTTAATCCACTGGCAAATATCTGGGCACAAAAACCTAAAAACAACTAAATTAGAAATATTACCAAACCTTGGCAGGGCAATGAGGAGGAGGGTGACGGCGGGCCATGGTGTTGGTGACAAAATGAGGGTTAGTTTACGACATTTTTATGACATATCTAACGGAAGAAATCTAAAAACACTCTCTCATCCCACACTCAGCCCCCTCCCCTCTCCAATTCACAACAACAACAACAGGTATTACCAGCCATAAAACCAAAAACTAAGGTGATTTTTGTCAAAGATCGTAAAACAAGATTTTTCTAACAAACATATTGAAGTTTGATAATTTTTTTTTCCGATGAAAACAATTCAATTTTCCCAACTTATTTATATTCTTAGCACAGCCTGGATTTCCAGTTTTGTTGTTTTGCAAAAAAAAATCTAAAAATCATTTTAAAATCAAAGTTCTCCCTCCTTGCCAAACAAAATCCATTAGTGGTAAATGTATTGGTGGCATTGCTGCTCTGTTTGCCTTTGTCTTTGTTTGATAATAAACTCAATTTAAGGTTAACCAATAGTTAAACAAAAGCAAAACACCTCAAGTGTTGATGGGCTGAAACTGAGCCGTTTGTTGTTGGAAATAGAATTGTGGCACTTGCCACACATTATGACGTTTTTGCCGGTATAAAAATCTAAACAGTTTCTAAAATTTCTTTGAAGATGGCATGGCTGGCAAGGGGAAGAATTTTGATGTCAGGCCCTTATAATAAGTTAACCACGCCATTCTCAATGCTTATTCGAAATATTTGCAGAATCTTGAATATTTGGATAAAGCGAATAAGGTATCTATGACATTTAGATAATGTCGATTGAGTATGTAGGTCATTTGGATAACTTGGAAAAATTTAGTAAATTTTTTAGGTCCTTGGATAAAGTGGATAAGTTGTATAGGTCATTTAGATAAAGTAAATATATTTTTAAGGTAATCCGGATAAAGTGGATAAGTTTTTAGATCAATTGGATAAAGTGAAAAAAATTTTTACGTCATTTGAAAGTGGATAATTTTTTTTTTCAGGTCGTTTGGATAAAGTGGATGAGATTCATACATAATTTGGGCAAAGTGGATAATTTTTTTAGGACATTTGGATAATATTTTTAAGTCGTTTGGATAAAGTGGATAACTTTTGTAGGTCGTTTCTAAGTCATTTGGATAGAGTGGATAAGATTTTTAAGTCACTTGGATAAAGTGGATAAGTTTTTAAGACATTTGGATAAAGTGGATAAGAATCATGCGTCATTTGGATAAAGTGGATAAGTTTTTCAGGTCATTTGGATAAAGTGGATAAGTTTTATAAGTCATTTGGATAAAGTGGATAAGGTTTTCAGGTCATTTGGATAAAGTGAATAAGATTTATACGATATTTGGATAAAGTGGATAAGATTTTTACGTCGTTTGGATAAAGTGGATAAGTTTTTTAAGTTATTTGGATAATGTGGATACGATTCATACGTCATCTGGATAAAGTGGATAAGTTTTTTAAGTCAATTAGATAAAGTGGATAAGATTCATACGTCATCTGGATAGAGTGGATAAGTTTTTTAAGTCATTTGGATAATGTTGATAAGATTCATGTGTCATTTGGATAAAGTGGATACGAATTTTAATCACTTGGATAAAGTGGATAAGGATTATACGATATTTGGATAATGTGAATAAGTTCTTTAAGTCATTTGGATAATGTGGATAATTTTGTCAGGTCATTTGGATAAAGTGGATAAGATTTTTAAGTCACTTGGATAAAGTGAATACGTTGTTAAGTCATTTGGATAAAGTAGATAAGAATTTTACGATAGTTGGATAAAGTGGATAAGATTTTTAAGTCACTTGGATAAAGTGGATAATTTTTTTAGGACATTTGGATAAAGTGGAAAATATTTTTAAGTCGGTTGGATAAAGTGGATAATATTATTAAGTCGTTTGGATAAAGTGGATAACTTTTCTTGGTCATTTGGATGAAGTGGATAATATTTTTAAGTCGTTTGGATAAAGTCGATAATTTTTTAGGTCATTTGGATAAAGTGGATAAGAATCATGCATCATTTGGATAGAGTGGATAAGATTTTTAAGTCACTTGGATAATGTGGATACGTTGTTAAGACATTTGGATAAAGTGGATAAGAATTATACGATATTTGGATAATGTGGATAAGTTCTTTAAGTCATTTGGATAATGTGGATAATTTAGTCAGGTCATTTGGATAAAGTGGATGAGATCCATACATAATTTGGGCAAAGTAGACAATTTTTTGAGACATTTGGATAAAGTGGATAATATGTTTAAGTCGTTTGGATAAAGTGGATGAGTTTTCTAAGTTATTTGGATAATGTGAATAAGATTTATACGATATTTGGATAAAGTGGATAAGATTCATACGTCATCTGGATAAGTTTTTTAAGTCATTTGGATAAAGTGGATAATATTTCTACGTCGTTTGGATAAAGTGGATAAGTTTTTTAAGTCACTTGGATAAAGAGGATAAGATTTATACGTCATTTGGATAAAGTGGCTGAGATTCATTCATCATTTGGATAAAGTGGATAAGATTTTTACATTGTTTGGATAAAGTGGATAAGTTTTCTAGGTCATTTGGATAAAGTGGATAAGATTTTTAGGACATTTGGATAAAATGGATAAGTTTTCCAGACTATTTCGATACCATGGATAAGTCATCTAGGATTGTTGGATAAATAATCTATGATATTTAGATAATATGGATAAGTTTTTCCACCATTTGAATAACGTGGATAAGTTTTCCAGGTCATTTAGATAACGTTGATAAGTTATCTAGGATTGTTGGATAAATTATCTATGACATTTGGATAATTCGGATAAGTTTTTACACCATTTGGATAAAGTGTATACGATTTCTATGTCATTTTCGATAACGTGGATAAGTTTTCCAGGGTATTTGGATAACGTGGATAAGTTATCTAGAATTGCTGGATAAATTATCTATGGCATTTAGATAATGTGGATAAGGTTTTACACCATTTGGATAAAGTGTATACGATTTCTGCGTCATTTGGATAAAATGGATAAGTTTCTTAGATCATTTACATAACGTGGATAAGCTATCAGGGTCCTTCGAATAAAGTATATAATTGTTTCAGGTCATACGGATAAAATGTATAATTTTTCTAAACCATTAGGATAAAGTGGATAATTTTTTTAGCCATTCGAATAAATTATTTTTGTCAATTAGATATGGCGGATCAATTTTCTAGCCTTTCGGATAATTTATCTTAATTGCTTGGATAAGTGGTTAATTTTTTCTAGCCTTTCGTATTAATTATTTTGGTGTCTTGGGTAAATATTAGATCCATTCGGATAAATTATTTTTATCATTTATTAACGTGGATAATGTTTCTAGCCTTCGGATAAATAATTTTGGTCACGTGGATAAGTCTTCTAACCTTTTGGATATATAATTTTGGTTGCTGGGATAACATGAATAAGTTTTTCGGAATTCGGATAAATTATTTCAATCATTTGGATTACGTGGATAACACTTCTAGATAATCGGATAAATAATTTTATTCATTGGATAAAGCGGATACTTTTTCTGGTAACGCCGATAAATGATATTAGTCACTTGGATATCGGGTGATAGTTTTCTAGATATTCGTATGAATAAGTCTACCCCCATAATTTTATCCGTTTCCGTTTAATGTGGATAATTTTAATAGATTCTGATAATTTTTTTTTTTTTTTGTGAATAGATTTTGTAACCATTCGGATAAATTATTTTAGTCGTGTGGATAACTTGAATAACATTTTCGTCTTTTTGGATAAATTATTTTTGTCTTTGGATAACGTGGATAATTTTCCCTGTCATTCAGATACATTAATTTTAGTCCTAATGATCATATGTTGCCTATTTTAAGGATGAAACCACGTTTAAGGCATGTGAAAAGAATATATTTTCCCCTCGATCCCTCCCTGGCCAATGATTGCATCACTTACGCCCAGGCCATACCTAGGGCGTCTAAACTGATGCACATGTTTTACAATTTCTGTGGCATTTCTTGCAAAATTGTTGCCCCAAAATTTGATGCTGTCTCCCGTTTTGGTATCGACACTAATGATATTTGACATGGAGCACATGTTGGATGGATGGCTGGTTGGTTGGTGTCGAACTTCTTCCGTTTGTGGTCTTACCCACATGTGTGTACATGTGTGTGTGTGCGAGTGTTCACCAATAACTCCAAGAAGTAACATGAAACCCATAAGAAGAAAACTGGATCTGGATGAAACTGGATGTCAAATACGTGTGCATAATATGTTGCCTACTTCCAGGCGTTCGAATGAGTACGTGTGTGTGAGAGTGCGTGCGTATATTTGAAACTTTGAATTGCGGTTTTTATCATTTTACTGCCAAATGATGCTTGTTGCTTGACAAACAATTCTGTGGCATTAACATCAATGTTGTTGATATCTTTCGTTCGGAGGGTTTTTTTTTTTGGCTCTGGTATTCTTGTTGTTGCCATGGATCCCATAGACATTCACATGACTACGAAGATTCTGGGTGACATTCATCTCTTGCCATTTTCACACACACACATATGCATTGGTATATTCTATATTCCTCCGGCAGATACTTTGGCCAAGTTAAAATGTTTAGGTTAAATCAAAATCTTATCACCTTCTGTGTCGGTAATTGCCTATTTGTGTTTTGAGAGAAAATGTTGACATTGACATTGCAAACATCAATAAAAATGTTGCAAAGTAAGTAAAATAAGGAGAGAGAGAGAGGAGGAAATGATAGCAATGAAAAATGATATATTAATGTAAGCCCAAAAGTAGGCAATGGTTTAATTCTACTAGGCACATGTGTAGCATATAAGTCATATTAATGCTGGATATTAAAGACGTTTGGGGGTTTAAAGAGAGAGAGAGAGAGAAGATGGTTTTGAGAATATGTTTTAAAAGACCTTCGGAGCATGAGAAACGATTGTTTTTTAAATATTTTTTTAATACATCTTCAGAGCAACAATTGCGAACTTTTCACAGATATTTTTGAAGGACAAAAGGGAAAAGTTGGATTTTAAATAAAATATTTAATGACTATCGCAAATTTAAAAATGGGGTTATATATTTTATTTTCTAAGAGACCATTGCAGGATTTATGTTATGTACCTTAATATTTTTTTTAATAAAAATTAAATTATCTTGGATTTTCAATTATCACGGACCTTCAACAAAAATATAATGGAATCTTTAATTTTTTTTCCAAAAGGGTTTTCGGAGGCAAAATCTTATATTTGAAAAAAAAAAATCAGATGGATATTCCGAGGAATAATAATTGAAGTTTTAAAATTTTTTTCGAAGGACCTTCAGAAGACTTTTGTGGATTAAAAAAATGCAAAACATTTATTTTTTTTTAATTTTGAAAGAATCTTTGGAATTACTTCAAGAGGAAGGAAAAAGGACATCTAAAGTAATGAATGCATATGGATGCTAAAGGATTTGTAGAGGAAAAATCGCAGATTTAAAAGATAAATTATCTCAAGGACCCTCGAAGGAATAATCATAGATGTTTCAGATCATTGCAGTAGGACCTTCAGAGAATTAATGGTGGGTTTTTTTATATTAGTTTTTCTGAAAGACTCCAGACAAATAATAAATAATAGAACTCTTATTTTTTTCAAAAGGATGCAGAGAGATGTAAGATTTTAGTTATTTAAGTTTAACAATTTTTTAGGATCTTCAGAAGATTTTTATGGATTTTTTAAAATTAAATTACAAGGAATTTTTGAATATTTTTTTAGCAAAATATTAGAGAAAAAAGGAAATAAATGGGAGAATTTAAAAACAAAATTCAGAGGAATAATCTGATATTTATTCAAAAAATTTTCAGAAAGACCTCATAGATTCTTATGGATTCTAAAGGATCTTTAGAATAAAGAGCTTAGATTTAAAAAAAAAAATCCGAAGGATCCTCGAAGAAACAATAAGGAATTTTTAAGATATTTTTCATAGGGACCTTCACAGGATTAATAGTGAGAGCAATAAATGTGGATTTTTTAGATTATTTTATAAAGGATATTCAGAGGGATAATTGCTGACATTTGAAGAACTTTTTTTTTTAAAGACTCACAGAAAAATATTTTTTTTGTCAAAGGATCATCAAAGCAATGTTTGTAATTTTTTATAATATTTTTAAAGAGCCAATTGAAGAGAACTTTCAATGCACAAACCGTGAATAATTGAAGAGTATTTTTAATTGTAAATCAGAGAAATAATCCTGGATTTTTGCAATAAACCGTTTTGCGGATATTCGAAGAGTTAATAAGGGACTTTTAAAGAAAATTTTTAAAATTATGCTCATAGTGGATTTAAAAATGAAGATTTTGAAAGAAAATCGAAGTATTGGAAGAAAAATTTCAAAGGACCTTCAGCACAATATTCAAAAATTCCTTCGATATTTTTTAAGGATTTTAGTGAAGGGTATTTCAAAGGACCTTCATCGAGGTTTTTAAATCAAAGATTTTTGAAGAAAAAAATTTAAGGACTTTCATGGCAATAATTCGGGATTCCTTTGCCATTTTCTTCAAGGCCATTTAGAGCTATAAACGTAGGCTTAATAGAATATTCCTTAAAGGACTTTCATTGTGTATTTTAAAAAATATTTAATAATACTTGATTTTTGTAAGAATTCTTTTAAAGGACCTTTAAAGAGTTAATCAGGGACTTTTAAAGAATATTTTTAAAGGATGCTCATAGTGGATTTTAGAAGGATCTTCTAAGTTATAAACGAGATTTTGAAAGAAAAATATTAAAGAACCTTCAGCACAACATTCATGGATTCCTTTAATATTTTTTTCAAGGATTTTACAATATATTCCTTAATGAACCTTACTCGTGGTTTTTAAAATCGAGGATTTTTGAAGAGAAATTTTTAAGGACTTTCATGACAATAATTCGGGATTCCAATACCATTTTCTTCAAGGACATTTAGAGCCATAAACGTGGGCTTAATAGAATATTTGCTAAAAGGCCTTCATTGTGTATTTTAAAAAATATTTAAAAATGCTTGATTTTTATAAGAATCCTTTTAAAGGACCTTTGAAGAGTTAATTAGGGACTTTTAAGAAATATTTTAAAAAGGATGCTCGTAGTGGATTTTAAAGGGATCTTATAAGATCCATAATCGAAATTTTGAAAAAAAGTTTGAAGAACCTTCAGCACAACATTCATGGATTCCTTTAATATTTTTTCAAGGATTTTAGAGAATATTCCTTAAAGGACCGTGGTTTTTAAAATCGGGGATTTTTGAGGGAAATTTTTGAAGGACCTTTATATGGACCTCTTCAAGGCCATATAGAGCAATAAACGTGGATTTAAGGAATATTTCTTAAAGGACCTTCTTTGTGGATTTTTAAAGAATATTTTATAGGATCTCTATGGCAGATTCTCAAAAATAATTTTATAGGACTTTAGTGCGAATTTTTCATGGATATTTTTAAAAGTAACAAAAGTTAAATTTTAATAATATTTGTAAAATTATATTTTTCGAGGGTTTTTACAGGACATTTTAAATTATAAGCAGGAAGTATTTAAGAATACACTGAAAGAACTTTCCGTGGTAGATATTTGAAGAAAACAGCCTTCGAAAAAAATATAAAAAAATTGAAAAAAAACTCAAATTAAAAAATGTAATTTTCTTCTGACAATCTTTAAATAATTCCCAATCAAGGACATAATAATTATCTCTTTTCAAATTAATTTCCATAACTTCTGCTCTACCGGTGGAAATACCTTACCTTGACAAATAAATAAAATGCAACTTCCTCCATGCCATAAGAAAATTATTACCAAAAGAAATAAAATTATTTCCATTAAATACATTACCGAATAGTTTTGCAACAGGATATCCTGAATTATACGGAATACGTAAGGAATTTTCCAGCCAATATATTTTTAGAAAATATCAAAATTTATTTTCAATCCTTTCTTCCAACAGCCGAACAACACATTTGGTTTCTCTGGCGACAATGTAAGTGTTTAGGTGTCCTTGTCGATTACTAACCAAAGGATGGATGCTATTGCCAAAGCAAATTTATCATTTATCAGTAGTTTCCCCTTCTCACACACACACAAGCACACACATACATCTGCAGATTTACATATTTCGAATGCTTTGCTGGTATTTAAAATAGAAACATTCAAAGAGGACAATAAATATATGGCCAATACATTAGTTGAATAAATTCAATGTTTAGTCCTTTCATTATGCACTTAAATGCCAGGCAGGACATGCACACACACTCACACTCACACTCACACAGACACATACAACTGTATTTATTTAAAATCACAAAAGTTATAATTCTTCCTTACCTGTGTGTGTGTGTTCGTAGGCTTCAATGCCTCCAAAGTGAGTTTGTCTCCGTTGTGTCCTTAAGCCTGGCGCAAGGACATTTTCCATTTGCCTTTCAACCATTAATATATCAAAATCAATTCATATTAGCCATATTTCCGTTTGTTGCATTTACGATTGCAAACTGCAATATTTTGAGCTTTTGTTGTCCTTTTGCCTGGCGTTCGTCCTTTCGTGTGTTCGTCCGTTGCTTCATTCATTCATGATCATGGCAAAAGATTTATGATTTTAATGCATACAACCTTGCCGAATGTCCTGCCGGCCAGCCAGCAAGATGCATGCATTTATTCCTTTTAGATCCCACTCCCCTCCTCCCCCCACAAATGTAAGACTCAAGTGTCCTTGCATGTGACCATTGTTATTGCTCTCGGCTCTATATGTCATCGTCTCAATCTGATTGATTTAGAATTCAATTGAAATTGCATGAAATATGTTGTTGATGTCGGGTGCTGCAATTGCATTGCTTTTCGTGTCTGGCTGCAAGGAGCCGGTCACCTCTTGGTTTCGACTGGAGAATCCTTTTGCGAAATTTGCATTTTCTGGTGTGTGTAATTGTCATCTTGCCGTTTGCATGAGGATGGCAAGTGATAGGCAAGAACTGCAGAGGGAAATACAGGAGCGGACATTTTGTCCTTCTTCTGAGGGTCCTTTAGAACAGAATCTTAAAATTTCACCAATACTGCTCTAAAGATTCTTCAAAAAAATTCTTCGACAGCGGGAAGTTTGTTTTGACGATTTCGATTTGTACCTTGAAGGTCCTTTGAGGTATAATTCTTAAAATAAACGAAACTAAAAATACTCGATTTTGGGTCCTTTGCAAACAATTGTTAAAGAAATCAACGATTTGTAGCCAGAAAATCTTGTAGGAAAAATAATAAAAAATCCACGATTTGTACTCTGAGGTCTTATGAAAAAAAAAACTCTTAAATAAATCCACAATTTGTACTCTGAGGTCCTTTGGAAAAAAACTCTTAAAAATCCACGATTTGTACTCTTAGGTCCTTTGGAAAAAAATTATTAAAAATTCCACGATTTGTACTCTGAGGTCCTTTGGAAAAAAAATTCTTAAAAATCCACGATTTGTACTCTGAGGTCCTTATGAAAAAACTCTTAAAAATCCACGATTTGTACCCTGAGGCCCTTTGGAAAAATAAACTCTTAAAAAATCCACTATTTGTACTCTGAGGTCCTTTGGAAAAAAAAACTCTTAAAAATCCACGATTTGTACCCTGAGGCCCTTTGGAAAAATAAACTCTTAAAAAATCCACGATTTGTACTCTGAGGTCCTTTGGAAAAAAACTCTTAAAAATTACACGATTTGTACAGTGAGGTCCTTTAGAAAAAAATCCTTAAAATCTAAGATTGGGATCGTAAAACACCGGGATTTTGACTCTAAGGTTCCATTAGAAAAAATTAAAAAAAAAATCACAATTTCGACTCTTAAGGATTTTTGGATAAACCACAAAGATCCTTGAATTGTTCTCTAAAGGTCATGAACTCATGAAGGTAATTTTGGACTTTGGAAAATTACAAAAAAAAATAAGCCACGATCACATTTTTTTCTCTGACGAAAAAAAATCCTTGAAAAATACACATTTGTACACTGAAGGTCCTTTAGGGAAAATTATGAGAAAAAAAATCATGTTTTTTGTTATTTTAATATTCTCCGGACAAGAATTCATACAAATCCACGATTTTAGTCTTAAAAAATCTTTAAAAAAATTTCCAAAAAAATCGAACAATATTTTATACTTGAGGTCCTTTAGAAAAAAACTTATAAAAATCCCCAATTTGTAATCTGAAGGTCCTTTAGAGAAAAATATACCGAAAAATCTGTAAATTTTACTCTGAAGTTACTTTGGAATTAGTACCTCAAAAGCCCGCAATTTGCACTAACAAGGTGCTCAAAAAAATTCAAATCCACATTTTTTGCTCTGAATATCCTTTAAGAAAATTCTTAAAAAATCCAAAATTTCTACTCTGAAGGTCGTTCAGAAAAAATCCTCTATTTAGAAAAACACAAAGACTTTAGAAAAATCTTAATTTTAAATCTTGCCCTGAAGGCGCTTCAGAAGGTCCGTTAGAAAATTAAAATCCCCGGTTTTGCTCTGAACTTCCTTTGCGAAAAATCTTAACAAAAAGTTCACGATACCTGTATTTAAAGGCTCGGAGTCAGGGTTATTAACTCGGAGTAAAAATCCGTGACGGAAAGTCAAAAATCATTGATTGACGGTCGGAAAACTTTGAATCAGAGTCGATCTGCAATCATCGACTCAATCCAAATTATTTTGACTGGGGTCA
Organism: Musca domestica; assembly: GCF_030504385.1. Taxonomy (NCBI): domain Eukaryota; kingdom Metazoa; phylum Arthropoda; class Insecta; order Diptera; family Muscidae; genus Musca; species Musca domestica. Next base: position 828,727 of record NW_026712248.1, on the reverse strand, counting down.
GAAGTCATTGACTGGAGTCAACGGCCAATGACTCGGAGATAAAGATCTATGACTGGCTGCAGGAGTTAGAAATATTTTCACTATGAATTAGATATCATTTCATTGATCGCTAAGGTTCATTTACTACGATCATTGGCTCGGAGGCAAAGGTCATTGACTTGGAGTCAAACATCCTTGACTGAGACTCAAATATCTAATCATTGAATGGGAGTCCAAGATCATTTACTTCCAATCCAGATCATTGAGTCAAAGTTCAATGACTCGGAGTCAATGATCATTAGCTTGGAGTCAAAGGTCATTGACTTTAGAGTCAAATGGACTGCTCGTCCAAAATAATTGACTCGGAGTCCAAGATCATTGACTTGAAGTCAAAGATCATTATCTAAAGGTCAAAAATCATGAACGTCTTGTTCAAAATCATTAACTTCGAGTCCTGGATCATTGACTTTTTTATGGATCATTGAATCGTAGTCAACGATTATTGACTCCGAGTCGAAGATTATTGACTCGATCGTCCTTACATTTTGATTCCAAGTCAATGATTCGGACACGAAATCAAAGATTGTTGAATGGAATTTATGAATGTTGACTAGGCGTCAAAGGTCATTGACTTGGAGTCAAAGATCATTGATTGAAAGCCAAAAAATGATGAACTGTTGCTCCGAAATCATTGACTCGGAATCGATGATCATTGACTCGGAGTCAAAGATTAATGACTTGGAGTCAACGATCATTGACTCGGAGTCAAAAGTCATTGACTTGAAGTCAAAGGTCATTGACTTGAAGTCAAAGACCCTTAACGAAATGTCAAAAATTATTGACTGAAAATTAAAGATCATTGACTCTCAGTAAAATGTCATTGACACGTAGTTAGAGAACTTTGACTCCCAGTCAAAGATTATTGAATCTGGGTCTAGGAGTCATAGATCAATGACAAGGAGTCAAAGGCTTGACTTGGAGTCAAAGATCATGACAGGAAGCCAAAATCAGGGAATGCTTGTCCATAGTTATTCAGTCGGGGTCCAGGATCATTGACTTCCAGTTGGGCTCCAGGCTCATTGACTTCCAGTCATAGACTTATGACTAGGGGTCAAAGATATATGATTTGGAATCGAAGATTGAGAAGGAGTCCAAGATCATTGGGAATATGTTATAAATCTTGAAATCGAGCCAAGGTACCCTAATCGATAATTTCCCCCCTTATGCTCCACACCCCTGCCATATCTTGTCAAAGGTCATTGACTTGGAGTCAAAGATCATTGACTTGGAGTCAAAGATCATTGACTATCTGTTGAAGTCAATTGCAATATTTTATAAGACCTCACTTCGAGCCAAGGTACCCTAATCGATAATTTCCCCCCTTATGCTCCACACCCCTGCTAGTGCTAGTGTCATATCTTGTCCAACGACTTATTGGTACTTTATTGATTTATGACACTTGTGAAACAATTTCGAAAATCATAGATTAGCAGCTTAAGCATAATTTTCCATATGTGTGTGCGGCGGCGGACTACATGTAAACGGGGTGGTCTCACCCTCAGCCATGGCTGGCCGCATCATACCCATGAAGACAAAGTGCCTTGCATTGGAAAACGAAACCAAGTGCATTATAAATCTAATGCACTTTGAAGCTAGCCAGCCGGACCGAACACTCGACCATCTCAAGCTAAATTTCGTACAATAGAAAGTTATGACAGAAGGACGAGTGCCAGGCAGATGATATCATCGAGGAAGGGTGTGAAAGATTTATGGAGAAAATGTTTGGCAGGCAGACGGTTATGCTTGCAGTGAGGGGGTAGGGAGGGGTGTGCGTGTATTGTGGCCTATTTGTATGCAATTGATTGTGTTGCAATTTTTGAATTATGTTGCAAAATGTTCGAACTCTCTCACACACACACACACACAGACTGACACACTCACACATGGATGGCATCAATGAATGCTTGATTTGTTGTGAAAGCCTTTTAAAGGAGAGTCGGTTGTGTTGTGGCTGTTGCTTGGCAGCTCAAATGTTGCAAATATTGAAAGGGTTGCATTGCCTGGGCAGTTATGCTTCATTGCCTGGCCGACTGTTTAAGCGGACCGGGGCTGCATCACCCAAGTGATTTATGGCAACGTTTTGTGTTGCTGGCCTCGAGTGGCACGTCATGTGGCCAAAATCTGTTTAATCGGTATCGATAACAAATTGTTCGGCTCTAAATTGATTTGTTTATGATTTATGACACTTTCGAAATTTGGTTAGGGTTGCGGGCTAGAAATGTGAGGGAAGGGGGGGCTGCTGGTCACCATTGTGTGGCAGTGGGTTTAAAAGATTGTGGCACAAAAATTATTCACAAATTAAAGTGTTATAATTGCGGTATAACACTTTAATTTGTATAACACTTTATAATTGCAGTATAACACTTTAATTTGTGATTTCAGTAATTGTTTTGACGGTTACGCTTTAATGCCTCTTTCACAAACAACCCGTGGCATATTTCAAATTTAATTAAGCCATAACAATAATAATTGTTAACTATTTTAATTTCCTCTTCCAAATAATTCTATAAAATTCAATGGCAACTTTCACAAATCCAAACATTTGCAAAAATTCAGTTTCATTTGCATCGTTTCCAAGATAAGTCGAATTTTCTCAACAAAATGTTGAAATCTTGTTTGGTAATTTTATTGGCCATATTCTTCGTGGGCCTTGTGGTAAGATTTCAAAATAAAAAAATAATATTGAATAAAATATTGAATCTAAATATTTTTTAATCCCTTTGATAGTGTTCTACACCCTTGATGATTGACCGTGTGTTGGAGGCTGGTTTCCATGTTTTGGATACGGCTGCTCATCGTGGCCCCGGTGGTGGTTGTGGCCGTAATCGTACCACCACCGCTGCACCGGCCACTTCGGCGCCAAGTGTTTGAGTTTACGATACGGAAAAAATAATGGATGCATCAGCGGTAAAGATGAACGGCATAATTTTAATTTTTAAATAAATATTTTCGGAATTTCACTTTCAATACTTGCTTTTATTGGTGGGAAAATTCGAATTTGAAAGATGAGGGAAAAAGTAAGGGAATTCTGCTGCTCGTGGAATAAAAAAAAATAATTTTTATTCCCAATAGAGGATTGTACCACCTCTTTGGCAGATATAAAAAAATAATTTCGAATTCTCTCAAAAATTTTTAGGGTACATGTCTAGCTCTAGATTTTTTTAAGTGGATTCCCTGGTCTTTTTTTTATACCCTCCACCAGAGTATGGAGAGTATATTAAGTTTGTCATTCCGATCGTAACATCTCGAAATACACTCTTTAGATCCCACAAAGTATATATGTTCTTGATCAGCATAAAATTCTATGTTGACTTAGCGATGTCCGTCCGGCTGTCCGTCTATCCATCTGTCCTTCGGTGGAAATCACTCTAGCTTCCGAACGAATTGAAGTAGATGGATAAAATTTTACTCAAATGTGTATTATGTCTGCAGGACTTTTGGTATTGAAAATGGGCCATGTAGGTCCACGTCTTCGTATAGCCCCCATATAACGGTACCTCCCGATATGCGGTATTTTGATGATTTTAGCGACATTATTTACTGGAATTGTTTCAATTTTGGTACTTGAAGTTCGTAATGGATACTACAGCTTATGACGGAAAATTGCCTATGCAAGTCCACGTCTTCGTATAGCTCCTATATAGCGGTACCTCCCAATATTTGGTATTTTGATGATTTTAGAGACATTATTTACCGGAATTACTTCAAATTTGGTACTTGAAGTTCGTAATGAATACTATAGCCTATGACAGAAAATTGTCTGTGCGGGTCCACGTCTTCGTATAGCCCCCATATAACGGTACCACCCGATATCCGGTATTTTGATGATTTTAGCGACATTATTTACCGGAATTATTTCACATTTTGTATTTGAAGTTCGTAATGGATACTACAGCCTATGCCAGAAGATTGTCTGTGCGGGTCCATGTCTTCGTATAGCCCCCATATAACAGTACCCCCCGATATTCGGTATTTTGATGATTTTAGCGACATTATTTACCGGAATTGTTCAAATTACGTATTTAGAGTTCGTAATGGGAACTACAGTCTGTGACAGAAAATTGCCTGTGCAGGTCCAGGTCTTCATATAAGCCCCATATATTAGTACCTCCATATATTCGGTACCTCCTTATATTTGACGAGTTTAGGTACAATTCCCACCGAAATTGTTTGATATGTCGTATTTGAAGTTCGTAATGGATACTACAGCCTATGCCAGAAAATTGTCTATGCAGGGCCAGGTCTTCGTATAGCGCCCATATAACATTACCTCCCTATATTCGGTATTTTAATGATTTTAGCGTCATTATGCAACAGAATGGTTTCAAATTACGTATTTAGAGTTCGTAATGGGAACTACAGTCTGTGACAGAAAATTGCCTGTACAGGTCCAGGTCTTTGTATAGGCTCCATATATCAGTACCTCCTTATATTCGGTATTTTGACGATTTTAGGTACAATACCCATCGAAATTGTTTGAGATGTCGTATTTGAAGTTGGTAATGGATACAACAGCCTGCGACAAAAATTGTCTACGCTGGTCCAGGTCTTCGCACAGCTCTGATATAACGGTGCCACCCGATATACGATATTTTGATGATTTTAGCTACATTATTCACCGTTTATTTCAAGTTTCGAATTTGATTATGGCAAACAGTGCCTATGTAGGTCCACGTCGTATACACCCCATTATAACGGCTATATTCGGTATTTTTAAAATTTTAACAGAATTTTTTAAGTATGTTATTTTTTGAAAATTTCCGAATTCGTTCCAAATGGTGGAGGGTATTCAAATTTTGGCCTGACCGAACTTACTGCTTTTTAACTTGTTTAATTTAGAACCATATATTGAGGTTGCAATAAATTAGATTTTGTTTTTAATTCAATTAAGAACACTCCTCCCTGGCCCATCCAAGGGCACAACACATGTGTGTGTCACCTTCTTGGACATCATTACATTTTTGAAAGGTATAAATTCTCTGAATCTTGAAGGACGGGGGTACATGATAAATGTCCAAGTATGTAAAAGTACTTTTCATAAATAAGAATTTATCAAAAACCAAGGATCATCTTTCTTCTATGCACATGTGTGTAGGTGTGCGAGTGTGTGTGTGTGTGTGGGTAGGCCCAGCAACTAATACATTGACATCAGGCACACACCCTTGAAATACAAACAAATAATCCGCTTTGCAAGCGCGGGGGGAAAAACAGGTAATTTTTCACCAAATTCATGTTCATACATTTCCTCCAAGAACCTGGCTGGCCGGCTTCCGAACTGACAAACTGACCGACTGACTCTTAATAAATTTCCAAATGTGAAGTTAAATGAAGTCCATTTCACCGCTGATGATGGCTTAAAATTTAATTACCAGTGTCATAATATAATTGAGCCTTATGACACGCATCAAAGGCCGGAGGGTGGGGGTAGGCAATTTTCCACGAGAGCCGGCCACAAAATAGTGACAATGACTAAATATTGTACTCCCCTCCCCGCTCGGAGAGCGCGCGCTCTCACACACACACACATCAGCCCACAATTATCCAAGTGTTAGAGTTATGGCCTGTGGCACAAAATAATAGGCCCAGGCGGGCAAAGGATTTCTGTGTGTGTGGGTGTTTTTGGACTTCTGTGACATTTGTTGTCCAGCCAATCCAACTTCGTATGCGTATTAACTGTTATGTGTCAGAAATGCATATAAATACAAATTAGTTAAAAATTAATTATCATGGCTCACGCATTTGGCTGTCGCATCCTTGTGCTGTGAGTGGGGGGTGGGGTATTGGAGGGTTCTGAATGCGTTAAATACCCGCAACACAGCGTGCCAGCATTGACACACACTCATTCATAGTTAGCCACTCAGTTAGCCATTTAGCTCAGCAGGTCGGGGGTGGGAGGCCAAAGGATAGTCGAAATATCCTAATGCCTGGCCATGCAAGGACCTTTTAGTGTTCTCCTCGCTGGAGGTAAGTGGATGGGTAGGTAAATGAGCATTGTTTTTAATCGGATAAAATTCATAATTATCGTTATTACTGTCATTTGTTAGTTGTTGTAACCAAAAACAACAACAACAACAACTATTGTCATGCTTACTTGTGGAATGCCATCATGGATGAATGGCTTGTTAGCCATAACCCCTTTTTTTGTTTTTTGGTTTTTCTTTTGGCTTGTCAACATTTGATGGCCGCCTGGCCAACTCTGTCCTATTCCCGGCCCAGTCATCTTTATTTCCACCTTCATTATTGCGTGTTGATAACCATTATGATGAGCGGTTATCTCCAGGTTCCTTGTTAGCTTTACATAGTCACTTTTTCCAAAGCGCGTAATAAAAACTAGGATTTCTTCAATGCCTCCCCCTACCCTACCCTCCCCCCTAATTCTCGATGGATGGTTAAATTAAATAATTAAAATTCCACTCCTTAATTTGCATCATTAATAATGATGGTGTTGATAAGTGGCCAACATAAAAGACATCCCATATGGTGCGCTGCGCGGGAGCTGGGGGACCACTGAATAGCCTTTGAAAGGCTAGTTAGCCACCTAACCACCAGATAAATACATTACGATAATAATTTTATTATGACAATAATTTTTGAATTTTTTTCAAAAATTTTCATTAAGATTGGGCATAAAGATAACTAAGGGGATAAAATAGTTGCAGGAACCAAAATAACATGGTAATTTTAAAAGAGAGAGATAGAGAAAGAGCTATACAAAGTGAGCAAATAAAACTGATTTCATGGAGTTACATTTTATGATCAACTCCCACAGAGTTTATGGTGGCCCTGAAATCACCTTTAAGACATTAAAAAAAATATTTATTTGCTCTCGACTGCTTAATGGACATGTGCCATGGACATGAATTGAAAATTTTTAGGAAATCTCCAAAATGATAGCCTTCTAAAAAAATATATAATTTTCAAAACCTCACGACTTTATTGTGCATAAAAAATATTTTTTAAACATCCCCGAACAGAGGTAGACGAACAATTTATTTTTCAAAAAAAAAGTATCAAAATTTTCAAAGAAAATATTTTTTTCAGCACACAAAGTGAAAGGATAATCCGATTTTGCTTCAATTTTGCAAATCCTAATATGTGAAAATAGACAATATTGGTCCACTCTATCAAGTACCTCCCCCACATTGGGTCAAAATTTTGAATAATTATAATTCTTATAAAATTTGATGTAAGTGGCCGATGGTCTTCAAATTATAAACATCACAATATTTGTATTCACCCAAGGTCTGGTGTGAAGCGGGAATATATCGGTACCTCCCCCACAAAGGGTCAAAATATTGAATATTCATGAAGCTCATTAAACGCGAAATTAACATCCGATTCCATTCGGACTTGGCTTTCCATTAGCAGATGATCTTTTATAAATATAGTAGAGATCGGACCATCCCTGCTGGTACCTCCCCTACAAAGGGTCAACATTTTAAGTATCCATGAAGCTAATAAAGAGGAAATTAATATTCGATTCCATTCAGAGCTTGTACATCTCAATATTTCTATAAACACAAGATCTCTTATAAAGATGATAGAGATCGGACAATTCCTGCTGGTACCTTCCCTACAAAGGGTCATAGTTTTGAATAACAAAAAACAATCATAAAATTCGAAATAAGTTTCCGGTTCACTTCAACTTACACAAATCACAATATTTTTATTAACCTAAGGTCTAGTGTGTGATATATCGGGATATATCGGTCCACTTCTTCTGTTAACAGCCCCCCCCCCCCCACAAAGAGTCAAAATTTTAAGTATCCCTGAAGCTAATAAAAGGGAAATTAATATCCGATTCCATTCAGAGCTAGTACATCTCAATATTTCCATCAACACAAGATCTGTTATAAAGATGGTAGAGATCGGACTATTCCTTCTGGTACCTCTCCTACAAAGGGTCATAGTTTTGAATAACAAAAAACAATCATAAAATTCGAAATAAGCATCCGGTTCCTTGAAATTACACAAATCACAATATTTTTATTAACCTAAGGTCTAGTGTGTGATACATTGGTCCACTTCTTCTGGTACCTCCCCTACAAAGGGTCACAGTTTTAAGTATCCCTGAAGCTAATAAAAGGGAAATTAATATTCGATTCCCATTAGAACTGGTACATCTCAATATTTCCATCAACACAAGATCTCTTATAAAGATGGCAGAGATCGGACCATTCCCGCTGGTACCTCCCCCACATAGGGTTCAACATTTTGAAAAACAAAACGCTCAAAGAAAGCGAAATAAGTATCCAATTCTCTTCAAATTTCACACACCGAAATATTTTTGCTAACACAGGATCTAGTGTGAAAATGATATATATCTGCGAACCGCTTCAGGTACCTCATCCACAAATAGTCAAAATTTCCAATACTTTTATCTGTCATAACTTGCGAAACAATTCAGCGATTCTTTCTTTACTTGCTATAACTAAATATTTCTCTTAACAAGAAATCTGATATGAATATATAATTTATCGAAATGTATGATTTCGCATAAAATCGGCTATAAATGATCGATTTCCTTCAAATTTGGAACATACCAATATTCGGTCCCCTATACCTGTTACCTCATGTATTTTTCCACATTTTCCGAAAATTTGCACATATCTCATATAAAGTTTAGGAAGTAGTCGATATAGTTTAAATCTGCCACTTTGTGTTATTTATATATCTCTTAGGTCAGATACGATTAACCAACTGCTTCGGATCAACAGTTTGAATAATCATAACTCAAGGCTGAGGATATACATCTGTCGGCAGAACCGACTGATACTATTTAACTTGTAAAAAATCACTTGGGTAAAAAGAGTTTTTTTTTTTGGCATAGGAGTTATTTTAAAATAACTTCTGTGGAGAATATCCCTGGCAAAAAACAAGGGAACTGATGAGGATTGGTGGCTCTTTCCGAAACCTAGATATTCCCTGCCTTACCCCTGGTAAACATTACCATCGTTCTCCACTAATAAACAAATGTTGTTTTATAAAAACAACAATAATGGTATTGGGAACAACAAAGTAAAAATTTATTTATGTCCACGATTTACTATTGAATATGGTTGGCATGTATCATAGCATACTTTGAGGCGCCAATTGGTAAAATCTAGTTCTTGGTAGCAGAGATGTCGATCATGACAACTTTTTTTTTTAAACTGTAGGATAAGGGAATTAATTGTACTCAATTACTATTTTTATACCCTCCACCATACTCGAAATACTCATGTCAGACCCAACAAAGTGTATATATTCTTACTCAGCATAAAATTCTATGTCGATTTAGCAATGTCCGTCCGTCTGTCCGTCTGTGGAAATCACTCTAGCTTCCGAACGAATTGAAGTATCACATACATTTGCTCAAATGTATGTGATATCTACACGAATTTTGGTATTGAAAATGGGCCATGTAGGTCCACGTTTTGGTATAGCCCCCATATAACTGTACCTCCCGATATTCGGTATTTTGATGATTTTAGCGACATTTTTCACCGGAATAGTTTCAAATTTGGTATTTGAAATTCGTAATGGATGCTACAGCCTAAGACAAAAAAATTGTCTATGCAGGTCCAGGTCTTCGTATAGGCCCCAAATTTTTAAATATTGCCATTGTATCATTACAAGAAATTGTTCTGAATTTTACTTAGGTCTCAAATTTTTATCAATCTAATTCCAGTATTTTTGATACATTGTCCTCTTAATATTTTTGGAAATTATCTAAATATTCCTTTCCAAGAAAATGGAAAACCTGCACTTTTTTCCTCATTCATCTCTATTTTTTATTTAAGGATATCAAACTCACACTCTCAACACCTATCAAAGGTGGGAGTTTATAAATGACAATAAGTAAATCAAGCTCAGAGGCAGGTATATTATTACACACATACACATGTGCATACATATAACAGTTATGTATGGATGTATGTATGCACATTCGTGGTTTTCGTTGCATTCTTTCCTTTGGCGACGATGGCGACGAAGCTGAAGATGTCAGGCAAAAACCATGGCAAATCATAGCCAAGGGTTGGAAATGGATCTGATCTTAGTTGTGTTGCAGTTGATGGGTACTGCCGGAAAACTATTGCCTTAAAGTTAAGTCTGAACGATGGTTCACCTGTCAGTGATGCTGATAAATATTCGAGCATTTTTTTCAAGCGATGCAAGGCGAATATATGATGACTTGTGATTTTTTACAGTAGGATATTCAAAAAAGTATAACAATTTTTTTTATTAAGAAAAAAGGGGCTTGAACACTGAAATTCGTAAGAAAACACCTATATATCATTATTTCAAAAATATAAGAATCGAATTCAGATAAAACATTTCTACATTTGGGTCTTTTAATTTTTCTAAATAATTCTGTCGACTCATGGAAAAAATATTATTTAAAAAAATATTTTTTTTTTATTTTTTTAAGCGACACGGTCTTAAAAATAATATTTTCTAAAAAAATATGTTCTTAACTTGCCTTTCTCTTTCTCTCCCATCCTCTCTCTCTCTCTCTCTTAGGCTAATCAAAATATTATATTTTCCAAAAAAAATATCCTAAACTTCCCTCTCTATTTCTCTCGTTCTCCCCCCTCCCCCCCTCTCTCTCTCTGTCACAGGTAAAGGGTTTACAGTATTAATTTCACACCTTTAACCAGCAAGAGGTGTAAACCTATTTCCACCGTTACAAGGGGGCATGGAACGATGGATATTTTTTTTCGGTTCACATATTTCTATATAACCAGCTAATTAATTAATTCCATATTTATGCTTCTCTAAGTGAAACGCACACACACATGCATACCTAGAGAGGTATTTTTTTTGCATTCATAAATATCTACATATATGGGATGCATTGAAATGAATGGCCTCTTTTTCTCAAGTGTGTGTCGGTGTGTGTGTGAAGGCATCATATTAATGCATGAGAAATTATTTGAGAGCGCCACCTGCTAATGCTGAACACTACAATCCACGCTGAAGTAGGCTTATCAAACGTTGAATTTTTATGGAAAAAATTGGGGTAAGCGACCCGAAAGCGAGAGAGAGAGAGAACATCCTTCAAATGTGCCATTGCAATCATTCGGGGTATAAGATTTTAATTGGAGATGGAATGAAAAAATGTACAAAATTCGGAATTAGTTTTGAAAATCAAATCTGTAAAAATAGTTTTAAAAAAATATAATGCACAAAATTTTCAAAAAAAAAAAAAAATAGAAATTGCACGAACATGTAAATCTTTTGGCCTTCAAACGGCCAATGAAACGGTCTCACGCTGCCCAAATGTTGCTCTGCGACATTTTTTGACCATTCCCGGCGATGCGCTTGCTTGAGGTGTTCGACACTTTGGTATTTTTTAGTGCCAAACTTTCTGTCCAAAATACTCCAGACACAATAGTCCAACGGATTGGCATCCGGAGATTTTGATGGTCATTGTTCGCTGGAAATGAAGCGAGGAACATCATTCTGTAACCATTCTTAGGTGGCACGTGCTGAATTCGATGGTGCTGACTCCTGTTGAAATGTCCAAGGTCTGCGGCCAAATGTTTGCGTGCCCAAGGCTTTAATACACCCTCCAGAATATTTTCGCTATAATATTTGGAATTTATTCTGATGCCATGGTCGATTAATACGATCGGAGAGCGACCATCGCATGTTATGGTAGCCCACACCATCACCATGGCCAGCGCTTGAGTTGTGGTGGCTAACCGAAGGTGCACATTTTCAGCTGACCTTTTAGTAAAAACGATCATTTTGTTTGTTTGCAAACTGCCCTGCTGGACAACGAATGTTTTCTCATCGGAGAAACCAAATTTGGCAGTTCACCACCTTCGGCCAAGCGAAGCAACTCTTTAGCTCTTTTGAGTCTATTTACTTTCTGTTGCGGTGTAAGTTCTTGCACTTTTTGGAACTTCAATGGCTTTACCCCGAGCTCATTTTTCAATATTTGCCGAATGGAATATTGCCATATGTTCAGCTCACGAGCCATTTTTCGGCCACTGCGAGGCGGGTTTCGATCAAGTCGCTTCTTTAATTTTCGAACCATTTCTGCTGTTGCTTATCTCTTCTGTCCACTTCCTTGACGTTGGGCTACGCTACCAGTATCAAAGTAACGAGCGATGGTACGAGACACAAAAGATATTAGATTATGCAGGAGTGCTCTATCCTGCTCTATCTATCCACTTGTGGTTTTCCAGCCAAATATAAAGAAATCACACTATCACGAATGACTTTTTTCTGAAAAATTCTCACCGAAATTCTTTTGTACTCTTGTAAACAATATAATGAGCTGTCACTGGAATAATTTTAACTTTTGTCGAACGAGTGGCTTAGGAATGGCAACTGTCTGAATTTGGCTGCAGTTGTTTCATCTTACCCTGTATATCTACAAATATTGATCTGCAAGAGATGCTAAGTCAGTTTGGAAACATTCGTCCGTCTGTCAGTCAGTCCGCTCGTGAAAATCACTCTAGAATTTGTGGGGTCTAAAATCATATTATCGAGATGTCGAAATCGGAATGACAAACTTAATATACCCTCCATAGTATGGAGGAGGGTATACAAAAAAAAATATTTTTTTTCTCAATTTTTTTTTATTTCATGATTTTTATTTAATAAAAAAGTTATAAATCTACGGTCTGTCTATTATTTATTTTTTTATTTTATTTTTATTTTTTATTTTATTATTATTATTTTTTTGTATTTTAAACACTTCTGACCTTTCGAAAGAATTTTCCATTCTTTCCCAAATTACCCCAAACCATAATTATTGACCTTCATTCAAGCGGAAAGTAATTTTTACTAATCGACCATTTATTGATTCTTATCGTTTTGGTATAAAAGTCCAAAATGAAATTTTCCACAAAATTGTATTGAAAACAAGTTGGAACATTAAATAAGTCTGAGTGGATTTCTGTGCTAATATTCATACCACGTCATGTTGGTAAAGGTATTTTTATTTGTAGTTCTGGCTGTGATTTGTGCTAATTTTGTGGTAAGTTGGCCAACAAAACAAAATGGAAGGAAGTTTTATTTAGATTCCTTAGAAATATAAAAAAATTGTGATACAAATTTGAAATATTCCCAAGTGAAAAATTGAATCACTTTTTTTAAATATTAAAAAACCTTTTGAGTGTTTTCAAAATGATTCCAATAAAATATTATTTAAAATTTCATTACATGCTAGAATGTCATTTAACTCTCTTTCTCTTGGAAGAGAGGTTTTAAAACGGGGTCGTGCAGAGAGTCATTTATGTTTCCCCAATTTTGTTGCTCTCTGATTGCATTGGATATAAATAGGCCTAACTGCGAGTGTGGAGAAAATTACGCTCAGAGTAGGCTGTTTTGAAAACAGAACTGTTCAAGTACAAGAGCTATCTCACCACTCTAATTTCTATAAAGAAAACTAGAATTATAGTTTTTTCTTTAATGATCTCTTTTTTAGAAAGCGACACCGGTGGATGCTCGTATTTAATAAAATGTCCTCATGTTTATTCGAGACCATTTAAATTGGCTTTTTTCCTATAGAAGCCTATTTGACAGTGCAGTTTTATTTATTATTATTAGACACTCCACCATAGTATGGAGGGTATATTAAGTTTGTCATTCCATTTGTAACACCTCGAAATATACATTTTAGACCCCACAAAGTATATATATTCTTGATCAGCATAAAATTCAATGTCGATATAACAATGTCCGTCAGTCTATCCGTCTGTGGAAATCACTCTATTGTTTCACCGGAATTGTTTCAAAATTAATATTTAAAGTTCGTAATAGATGCTACGGCTGAAGACAGAAAATAGGCCATGTAGGCCCACATATTCGTATAGCACCCATATAATGGTACCTCCCGATATTCGGTATTTTAATGATTTTAACGACATTATTTACCGGAATTGTTTCAAATTTTGTACTTGAAGTTTGTAATGAATACTACAGCCTAAAACAGAAAATGAGCCATGTAGGTCCACATCTTCGTATAGCCCTCATATAACGGTACATCCCGATATTCGGTATTTTGATTTTAGCGACATTATTCAACGGAATTGTTTTAAACTTGGCACTTGAAGTTCGTAATGGATACTACAGCCTAAAAGAGAAAATGGGCCATGTAGGTCCATGTCTTCGTATAGCCCCTATATAACGGAACTCCCCGATATTCGGTTTTTTGATGATTTAAGCGACATTATTTACCGGAATTGTTTCAAATTTGGTAATTGAAGTTCGTAATGGATACTACATCCCAAGACCGAAAGTGAGCCATGTAGGTCCATGTCTTCGTATAGCCTCCATATAACGGTACCTCCCGATATGCGGTATTTTGATGATTTTAGCGACATTATATACCGGAATTGTTTCAAATTTCGCATTTGAAGTTCGTAATGGATACTACAGCCTATGACAGAAAATTGTCTATGCAGGTTCATGACAAAAGTTGTGTATGCAGGTCCACGTCGTCGTATAGATCCTAATATACGGCTACATTCGGAATTTTGAGAATTTAACGGAATTTTACCGGATTTTAATTTTTATTATTTTTTTTTTTTTTGTACCAAATGGTGGAGGATATTTAAAGTTCGGCCCGGCCGAACTTACCTTTTTATTATTTTATTTTTTTATTTTCAATAAATAAATATTTCTTTGAGCTTTATTTTGTATTTTATTTTTTATTTATTTATTTTTATTTTATTATTATTATTATTATTATTTTTTTTTTGAGTTATTGAGAATTATTTCATAGCATTTTCTTTATTCTTGGTATCAGGATTCCATGCCAACAAATTATTGGTCCGATGATGAAGAGAAGCAATTGGAACAATTGCAAAAATTCTTTGATGAATTCTCGCAAAAGATGAAGGATTATGAAGGTAAGTAATAACAACAAATACAATAAGGAAAGCCCTCGAAAGCTACGACGTAGTTGAAAATAGGCTCAAATTCCATTTGAGTGGGAGAATGGGGTCAAATTACACATCAGTTTGAGTTTTTTTTTTTTTTTTTTTTTTTTTGAAAAAAGGAAAAAAGTGGTTTGAGAATAAAATGGTTTTGAAAATAGCCTCCAAATATCATCCATTTGTGACATGTTTTCCTGTATAATAGAATTAATTTATACTAATTGCTTAATTTTATTTTCAGCTCTAGATGGTGATTATCCCGTGGATGAGGATATCAACTATGATTTTTAAGAAAATTTTATTTTCCGAAAAAAATTGCATCTATCTCAGTTTTCTATATATTTACTTGGATGTCAAGTTAAAAAAAAATTCTTTGAAAAAAAAAATAAAATATAATTAAAAAATAAACGTGATTCGTTCATTAAAAATTATCGTGTATTTACTGCTTGTGGGTGGGGTTGAGAGGGAAAGTAACCTAACTACGAATGGGATTTTAAAATGTAAAAAATCTATTTTTTTTTTTTTTTTGGTTTGGTTTTCTTCGATAAGAGAACATTCGTTGTCCTGCAGAGCAGTTTGTAAAAAAATAAAATGATCGTGTTTGCTTGCCAAAGAAGTCAGCTGAAAATGTGCACCTTCGGTTGGCCACCAGAATACAAGCGCCAGCCATGGTAATGGTGTGGGCCGCCATAACAGCCGATGGTAGCTCTCCGCTCGTATTAATCGACGTGGCATCAGAATAAATGTATGGAGCGTGCATAAAAGCCAATGAATGGAGCGTGTATTCCTATGCCTATGTCAAAACTAAAAGAGATATTTAATATAAAGATCAGACTCTAATAATTTGTCTATTTATAAAAAGCGGCCTCCGTAGATAGCAGATTTGCCTACAGGAGATTCAAAGAATGACTCTCAATTTTAATAGGTCCGTTTTAGTGATATTCGTTCTGTCACAAACTTTCTGAAGGGAATTCTCTCGCTTATTCATCGAAAACCTTTGGATTCATGGCTCTTTTTTTGCCTTAGAAGGCCACTTTAATTATCCTTTCTAATCCAAAGAAAACCCCCATATATAACGTTTTAGTGAATTATTGCACTTAGGCTACTTTCAAAAATAACCTAGAACCGTCTTTGGTTATAAAGCCACCATCAAACCCCACGACCAAGTTTAGTTTTCCTTCAAATTTCCAGTGAAAATGTTGGCAGCGCTTTCTCTGATTTCATGCCTCTGCCACCTCTATATGGCCTTGGCATCCCCTCAATACCTTTATAATTATGAAGAAAATTACCACCACTTCCTAGCATCTCCAAATGGCTTCAATGATGAAAGTCAGTACTATCTGAATGGCGATATTGAAAATGAAAATAGTGGATTTGCATCGGTATATCCTCCAGATGCCTATAACTCTTATATTGGTGAATACGAAGAGAAGGATGAGGATTATGTGTCCATAGCTGCTTCAGAGGTGGATGAATGGAATGATAGAATGTTTTTCACGGTGAGTGGGGGATATGGAATGGGGGGGGGGGGGGTAAATTAAAAAAAAAATAAAAAATAGCAATCTGCCAAGGGTCCCTTTCGAGTGGTGTTGAAAAGCTGTTCAAGCTTTAACAGCCTGTTCATGAATGTCAATGGAAAATTGATGCCAAAGATTTTTTCCGATTTTTTAAAGTTTACAAATTTATTTAAATAAAAAAAAAATCAGAAATTCGAAAACACATCGGTGTTTTCCTTTCGAATTATTATTATTATTTATTAATTTAATTTTTTGACATCCCGAAACCGGCCCTAAATCTCACAACTATTCGGAAATAAACCATTTCTGAATAATTTTTATTAATTAATTAATTTATTTTTTTTTTATTTTTATTTATTTTATTTTATTTCTTTCTATTTTTTATTTCTCAGACTATTAGCAATATTTATCCCACCAATGGCCCCTCTCCGGATATTCTAATACCGGACATAATGGAAGTCAGTTCCAGACGCAAACGGAGTGGCAAATATGGTTTGAACTATGAAATACCTTTGAGTGAGTTATGGAACTTTCAAAGATTTTTTTCTTTAAAAATGTAAAAATATTTTCTATTTTTCCACAGGTTGTAAGAGGGTCAAATCCGGCACGGAGAAGCGGGTGACAAAGGGTTAATGCAAAATATTTAATATTTGAGAGCAAAAATCACAAACAATTTAATAAAAATAGTAGTTTTTCCCTTCCATTTGCAAGTCAATAGTAACAGCCTCAAAGTATGCTTCAAAAAGTGAAACTTTTGTTTACAATGCCTTTCAAACTGTAAACAATTCAAGCTAGACTTAGTAAATTAATACAAATGTTATTTGTGTGTTTGGACAGCATTTCGGACAATTGATATGAGATGGGTAATTTGTACAAATTCATCAGAGACCCCCTCCCACCCCTTCTCCTCTAAAACCCTCCGTCGATTTAAAACGAATTTCTGACAAGACATTCTCTCACAAATTGTTGCCTAGCTATGACTGACTAAATCTTTGAATAAAAAAAATTGTTTTAATAAAATTAATAAAGTTAATTTGCGCTAGTAGACAGATTTGTTGCACACGCATCTCCCCCACTCCAGACCAATAACATGAAACGAAAAACATGCCCTCCAATGAACTACGCACACACGCGCTTCAATTGCCTTTATTATTTTTAGAAAAATGTTTTAGAGCAAAAAAAGTTTTCACAAAAAATGTTTTCTTTGGAAATATTTTTTTACTATTGCCAGAGGTTCCCTGATCCATAAAAAGTAGAAAAAATACGAAAAGATAACTACCCGTGGCCAATTTATCATTTATCCCATCACTTAGAGAGACAACTAATAGGTGACCGATTTGTTTCCACATCTTTTTCAAGTGTTCTGTGAAGAAAGCCTCACACATGTCTGGTGCAAAAAATATAATGTAACTAATTTACACCCTCCACAATGAATTACTGCGGAGGAGATCTTTTCTTGATTTGTTTATATTTGCTGTGAAGGTTCACTCTTTTCAGGAGAAAAAATTCTCCCAGGCACAACGACAGTGGGAAGAAGAGGAAAAATTGAGAAACTCTTCAGAAAAAAAGAAATTGTCAAAGAAGTCCATAAGAATAAAGTCCAGCAAATAAAAAATGAAGAACTGTCATCCCCAAAAATATGCTCATAGAGATAAAAATTCATTTCATTCATTTTTCTCAGGCTATATAATTTCCTTTATTCTGTCAGTTTAAAATTCCCACATTAATAGTTAGTTAGTGGGGGTTCTATAACTAAATC
The DNA here is from genome assembly GCF_030504385.1 of Musca domestica. Classification (NCBI taxonomy): domain Eukaryota; kingdom Metazoa; phylum Arthropoda; class Insecta; order Diptera; family Muscidae; genus Musca; species Musca domestica. The sequence goes on along the minus strand of NW_026712248.1, from coordinate 810,536 downwards.
ACAAAATCTTATCCAATTTCCAAATGAGAGACACAAACCAAGTGGTGCCAATAATTTTGATAATTTACTCTTTGCTTGAAGTTGAGGAGGCGAAAAATCAATGACTATACTTCATGTCGCTTCGGAGGAGATGTATTCTTGATTTGTTTATATATTTGCTGTGAAGGTTTAATTTTTTCATAGGAAGGTGAAAGGAGAAAAGTTTCTCCGAGGCGAAATGACTGTGGGAAGAAGAGTAAACATTGAGAAACTGTTCCAAAAAAAGTCCAGCAAATAAAAAATAAAGAACTGTCATCCCAAAAAAATAGCCTCATGAGTTAAAATTCATTCCATTCATTTTTTCAGGCTTTATAATTTCTTTTATTTAAAATTCCCACATTAATAGTTAGTTAGTGGGGGTCCTATAACTAAATCACAAAATCTTATCAAAATTCCAAATCAGAGACACAAACCTAGTGTTGCCAATAATATTGATAAAGCACCCCTTGCTTGAAGTTGAGGTGGTGAGAAAAACCTATGAAATATAGATGTCGCCCTGCAACTCTTTGAAATTTTTGAGAAATATTCCATCTATTGGGGAAACATTTTAGTAAACCAAACATCCAACCCGTCCTGTGATCCAAAGAGTCAAATTTAATACAAAATCCATATACAATTTACGGGTAATTTCATTCCTTAAATTTTCATAGAATTCTAGACTATACTTCCATGTGAAGTTCTGAATATTTATCCGGCATTTTTGCCAACGTCTGAAAAAAGCACTGAACGACTGAAAAATATGACCCTTTTTTCGAATTTTTTTTAATATTCTTTTAATATCTTTATCCAAAACCAATCTGGGCTTTGAGAAATTCCAAAGAAGATTTTATAGAAGTTGGCTTGTAGATCAAAATCTTGAAAAGAGTTTCGGGTCCTTAGGCCAAACTTTGTTAAGACCTTTATATAGCCTTTACAATATTTTAATTGTACCCCAATATTTTCTGATATATTTGGCAAAATTCTATATGGAGCTTTGAAAATTCCTAGAGAGCTGAGGATTTTTTCCAAGAATCATTGTTTGGAAAAATGGTTCATGTCGGTTCATTTTTTGGTATAGTCCCTATATAAAGGGTAAAGATCGATTTTAATATTTTTTACGTTTTAGCTATATTTTCCACGAATTTTCGCCAAATTTTGATATTTTATTTTGATATATGTTTTTTTTTTTATTTAGAAACACTACCTTAAAAATTACCAGTATAGGTACACGTTTTAGTCGTTTTTGGCTCTTATATATAGAGATAGCCCAAGATTTTATTTATTGCGAGGGTCTTGGCCAAATTTTTCAATCGTCTTGCCTGAAAATGGTATTTTGGATTATTCGGTGGCAAAAACTCTTTCAATATATTATAAGTATAATATAAAGAACAGGCTCTTATGGTCCTCTAACTATGAGTAACAATTTTGGCTACAGCAGGCCAGAGGGATAGCCCTTAAGATTCAAGTTTGATATAGATTCTTACAAAATTTACGGGTAATTTCATTCTAAAAATTTTCAGAGAGTTCTAGATTATACTTCCATGCGACATTCTGAATTTTTATCCGACATGTTTGCCAACGTCGCTGTCGCTGTCGATAAATTAAAAAAATCGTGGGAGTCATTATTTTAAATAATTCCCTCTATTTTTCATTCCACGTTAGTAGGTAGTTTGTGGGGGTTTTACAACAAAAATCACAAGACCGTATTCTATTTCTCAATAAGAGCGACACACACCTGGTGGTGTCAATAAAATTTATTCTTTGATTGAATTAGTAGAGGTGATTGAAATAAAGAAATATAGATGTCGCTTCATAAGAATTTTATAAACAGGCTAAAACTCCGTAAAGTTTTCTGAAAAATGATCCATATTTTGGGGAAGGGGTTCAATAAGCTGAGAATCCAAACGGTGTAGAAAGTAAATTAAAGCGTCCAGTTTGATCTGACTCGTTGAGAGATTTTGTTTTACACTTATAAATAATTTTATTTATTCTGCCATAAAATTAATTAAGCATTCTACGTGAGTAGGTAGTTTATGGGGGTTCTACTAAAAAAATCACAAAATGTCTATTAGAGCCATAAACCCAGTGGTGTCAAAAGTATTGATAATTTATCCGGAGAAGCGAGTTAAACGATGACATGTAGATGTCGCTTCACAAAAAATTGAAAAAGGAAAATATTTGGAAATTTTTTGATCTATCGGACAAAAGGTTAAGTAAGCCGAGCATCCATATGGTGTACAATAAATTTGTGAGCTCAAGAGAAAAGTTTGACTCAAAAACTGAACGAGTCTTAGACTATACATTCCTATGAAATTCGGCATTTTTATCCGAAGTTTCTTGCTAATGTCTCAAAGATATCTGTTGAGAAATCTGAAGTTGTTTAAGTATTAGTAATTAAGTAAAACCCAATTTGGAACACGTTATAGACTAGACTATACTGATTAGACCTTATTATAACCGATCATGACAATATTTCGAGTTCCGCTCGAGTTCAAACTATTCCGAATACATTGTGGGAGATCGCCTATTTTTTTTATTTATCAGATCATCGATTTAGACTCTACTTCAGCATTTGAAGAACTAGGCCAAATATTGTGAAAGTTTTCTCTTGAAAGTACTCAGACAAATTTGAATTCACTCTAAGGTAACTCTTTCGAAAAAAAATCTAGGGTTTCATTGGAATACTTGAATTGCTCGGCGCCACCTCCTAATGATTTGTTGTAATGACATCTCTTAATAGGTGAGGTGGGGATCTTAGGTAATATTTGTTGTGGAATATTCAAATGTAGATGGCGTCGTCGATTAGACAATTTTGAATATTTGAAAAAGGTTGGGAAGAAAAATAAGAAATTTTACCTAAATTTTGTTAGAAAAGAATGACCTCCAGTACTGTTTCATCCTTGAATTATTTATTTCTCTCTTTTCTTCCCCATCCTACCCCACTGTCCCCATGAATTTGTTCTAAATGAAAATCTCGCCTAAATACAATTAAACTTAAAGCCATTGTAAAGATTTCTCGCTAAATCTCCGCTCTCTCTCTGTGTCTCAATCGCACAGCAGGCGATCATCTCTATGAGGAAATTACTTTAGAAAGCAAAGTTCTACAGAAAAAATACTTGTAAGAATAAGCAAAGCTAATAAGAAGAAATGCAAATGCTTGCTCAAATTTAGTTTTAGACGGAAAACGAACGAATTGAGATCAAGTACGGTGAAGCGTAAAAATTCGAAAATACGCTTGAAAACTGAATAGAAAAAACAATTTTCAAAAAAATAAGTGCAAGTAAAGGAAACGGAAATAAGAAAAAATATGAAAACTGTGAGACATACTAGAAAAGGATAACGAAATACATTTTTTTGGGGTTTTCTCGAAAAACCTCATAAAAATAAATATTAAATATTTTTTGTGAAGTTATTTAAATATTTTTGTTATACAAAATGAATGTCGACGAGGTTCGCCAGAGTCTACAAAGCTTCGGCTGGGTAGATTATATGGTCTTTATTTTAATGTTGGCCAGCTGCGCCGCCATTGGTGTCTACTTTGCTTTGCAAATGCGTCGAAAATCTAAACTCAATCAGGATTTAACGAATAAGGATGCTGAGGATGATTATCTGGTGGGTGGTAGGAAAATGAAAATATTTCCCATTGCCATGTCGCTGATATCAAGGTGAGTAGAAGGATGAAAAAAAATTAAGTCCCTCACACAATGGGAGAAAAAAGGATGTCAGACATTCCCAAAACAAAATTCATTGAGGATAAATTTTTCTATAGAAAAATCTATTGAAGATACATTTTTCAAAAGAAAGATGAAGCGCAGATACATGTTTCCATAGAAAAATCTATTGAAGATACATTTTTCTAAAGAAAAATCGATTGAAGATTCATTTTTCTAAAGAAAAATCGAAATTTTCTATAGAAAAATCTGTTAAAGATGCATTTTTCTATAGGAAAATCTGTTGAAGATACATTTTTTAATAGCAATATCTATTAAAGATGCATTTTTGTATAGAAAAATCTATTGAAGATACATTTTTCTTAAGAAAAAACGATTGGAGATACATTTTTCTATAGAAAAATATATTGGAGATACATTTTTCTATAGAAAAATCTATTGAAGATACATTTTTCTATAGAAAAATCTATTGAAGATACATTTTTCTAGAGAAAAATCTATTGAAGATACATTTTTCTCAAGAAAAATCTATTGCAGATACATTTTTCTAATGAAAAATCTATTGAAGATACATTTTTCTATTAGAAAAATCAGATGAAGATACAGTTTTCTATAGAAAAATCTGTTGAAAATGCATTTTTCTATTGAAAAATCTTGTGAAGATACATTTTTCTATGGAAAAATATATTGGAGATACATTTTTCTATAGAAAAATATATTGAAGATACATTTTTCTATAGAAAAATCTATTAGAGATACATTTTTCTATAGAAAAATCTATTAAAGATACATTTTTCTGTAGAAAAATCTCTTGAAGATACATTTTTCTATAGAAAAATGTTGTGAAGATATATTTTTCTATAGAAAAATCTATTGAAGATATATTTTTCTATAGAAAAATTTATTGAATATACATTTTTCTATAGAAAAATCTATTGAAGATACATTTTTCTATAGAAAAATCTATTGAAGATACATTTTTCTATAGAAAAATCTATTGAAGATACATTTTTCTATAGAAAAATCTATTGAAGATAAATTTTTCTATAGAAAAACCAGGTGAAGATACATTTTTCTAGAGAAAAATCTATTGAAGATACATTTTTCTCAAGAAAAATCTATTGCAGATACATTTTTCTAATGAAAAATCTATTGAAGATACATTTTTCTATTAGAAAAATCAGATGAAGATACAGTTTTCTATAGAAAAATCTGTTGAAAATGCATTTTTCTATTGAAAAATCTTGTGAAGATACATTTTTCTATGGAAAAATATATTGGAGATACATTTTTCTATAGAAAAATATATTGAAGATACATTTTTCTATAGAAAAATCTATTAGAGATACATTTTTCTATAGAAAAATCTATTAAAGATACATTTTTCTGTAGAAAAATCTCTTGAAGATACATTTTTCTATAGAAAAATGTTGTGAAGATATATTTTTCTATAGAAAAATCTATTGAAGATATATTTTTCTATAGAAAAATTTATTGAATATACATTTTTCTATAGAAAAATCTATTGAAGATACATTTTTCTATAGAAAAATCTATTGAAGATACATTTTTCTATAGAAAAATCTATTGAAGATAAATTTTTCTATAGAAAAATCAGGTGAAGATACATTTTTCTATAGAAAAATATATTGAAGATACATTTTTCTATAGAAAAATCAGATGAAGATACATTTTTCTATAGAAAAATCTATTGAAGATACATTTTTCTTATCTTCAATATATTTTTCTATAGAAAAATGTATCTTCACAAGATTTTTCTATAGCAAAATGTATCTTCAATAGATTTTTCTATAGAAAAATGTATCTTCAATAGATTTTTCTGTAGAAAAATGTATCTTCACAAGATTTTTCTATAGAAAAATGTATCTTCAATAGATTTTTCTATAGAAAAATGTATCTTCGATAGATTTTTCTATAGAAAAATGTATCTTCAATAGATTTTTCTATAGAATAATATATCGAAGATACATTTGTCTATAGAAAAATATATTGAAGATACATTTCCTGTAGAATAATCTAATGAAGATACATTTTTTTTATAGAAAAATCAATTGAAGATACATTTTTCTATAGAAAAATCTTGTGAAGATACATTTTTCTAAAGAAAAATCTATTGAAGATACATTTTTCTATAGAAAAATCTTGTGAAGATACATTTTTCTATAGAAAAATATATTGAAGATACACTTTTCTATAGGAAAATCTATTGAAGATACATTTTCCTGTAGAAAAATATATTGAAGATACATTTTTCTATAGAAAAATCTATTGAAGATACACTTTGCTATAGACAAATATACTGAATATACATTTTCCTATAGAAAAATACATTGGAGATACATTTTTCTATAGAAAAATCTTTTGAAGATACACTTTGCTATGGAAAAATATCTTGAAGATACACTTTTCTATGGAAAAATATCTTGAAGATACATTTTTCTATAGAAAAGTCTTTTGAAGATACACTTTTCTATAGAAAATCATCTCATAGATACATTTTTCCTTCAAAAATTCTACCGTAGATACGTAGTTTCTAGGAAAAATAGTTTAGATACATTTCCCTATTGAAAAAACTTCAAAGATACATTTTCCAGGAGAAAATTTTATTGAAGATAAATTTTTCACAGAAAAATCTTATCAAAGACACATTTTCATCCAACCCCAAAACCTCGACCTTGAACAAGATGAATTTCATTCACATCTCACACATAAATATATCTATCTACTTATTGTCAAATCTAAAGGTCAATTAATGCTACCTTTTATTCTTTTGATTTGTGGAGCTTTCTTTTGTTGCAAGTGGACAAAGTAAGTGAACGTATGAGAGTGTGTGTGTGTGTGTTGCTCGTGTCACTTTATAATTCGCGTCCAGCCTACGACAACAACAATAAGAACAACAAAAGAGATAAATCTTAGTTTAAACTTTTGATTTCATTTCTTCCTACAACAAAAGCAAAAAATAATGAAAAATAAAATAAAACATAATCTGCAACGTTTCTTCCGAACAATTAGCTATGCCAGCCGAGAAGAAAGATACAACAATTAGCGGCGTTACTATTTTATGAGCTATTTGGTGGATGAATGGATAAGCTATTCAACACTTAATCTGTGGCACAAATTATGCGAATTGGGGTATAAAAAGTATTTGGGTCTAAAAAAGATATACAAGTTATTTGGGGTATTTTTTGGTATGCTTGCCAAATAGGGCCAATATTGATAGTTTAACTTAATTTTTGAGGGATGAGGTCAATGAAAAAAATATTCCTTACGAAATTTCACTATAGGTCACTGAAGAAACGAAGGCTCGGTCTGCAATAGAAATCTTAAAAAAATCAATTGAATTGTGGGCTTTAAAAAACACGAAATAATTGTATGATATTTTATTTTGGTCGATTTTTACATATGCAATTTTCTCCCATAAAACCTGGTTCTAGAAGAATGATGTCAATGAGAGAAATATTCTACATCGAATTTTACTGGGGGTCGCCAAAGAAAAGAAATCTCTAGATACAGTATATATCATGAAAGAGATCAGTACCAATAATGAGGTAATTACCAAAGATTCAAATATAGTAGATATAACATTTTGGTCATTTTCAATTTTTGCCATTTTCTCCAAGAAATCGTGGTTTTGGGAGACTTATACTAAAAGAAGATATTTTCTACATAAAATTTCGTAACGACTCCCCGACAACAAAATATCTCTAGGAGAAACATATGTAATGAAAATATCGATTCGAATATAGATATTTGTGCAAGAACTGCTTTATGAATAATAGGCACTTTTGGTTGTTTTAAATTTATGCAAATTTCTACGGAACTTTGGGTTTTAGAAGGTTGGTGTTAATGGAAGAAATATTCGGAATCAAATTTCACTATGGGCCACCAAATAATTGAAATCCATAAGTAAAAGATTTAGCTTGAAAATAGGGCTACCAATATTGACATAAAATATTCTATTAAAATATGTATATAATGTTTTGGTCGAATTTTAAATATGCAGTTTTCTCCCATAGAAACCGATTCTAGAGGGATGGCTTCAAAAGAAGAATTTTTCTACATCGAATTTCATGGGGGGTTGCCAAATAAAAGAAATCTCTGGATTTAGTATATATCGAAAAAAATCAGTACCATTAATGACATAATAACCAAAGATTTTCAAATAATAGACGTAATATTTTGGTCACTTTCAATTTTTGCCATTTTCTCCAAGAAATCGTTGTTTTGGGAGACTTATACTGTAGGAAGATATATTCTGCATAAAATTTCACAATTAGTCACCGACCACAAGAAATCTCTAGGAAAAATATATATAATGAAAATATCAATTCCAATATGGATATTTGAACTGGGACTGCTCTATGAATAATAGGCAATTTTGGTCGTTTTCAAACTATGTACATTTCTCCGGAACCTTGGGTTTTAGAAGATTGGTGTTAATGGAAGAAATATTCTACATCAAATTTCATTAATGGTTACCATATAATTAAAATCCATAAGTAGAAGATTTATCATGAAAATATGGCTACCAATATGCAGATATAAAATATTCCACTAAAATATATATTATATTTTCGCCGCTTTAAAGTTATGCAAATTTCTCCCTAAAAATATGCTTAAATGACTTTGGTGTCAATGGAAGAAATAATCTTCATCAAATTTCACTATAGGTCGCAGACCACAAGTACTCTCTAGGGTTACCATACATCAGTTAAAAATGGGCTATAAATTGGGTCTAAAAGATGTATATAATATTTTGGTCGCTTTCAAGTTATGCAAATTTCTTCCTAAAAATCTGCCTAAATGACTTTGGTGCCAATGGAAGAAAAATTCTCCATCAAATTTCATTATAGGTTCCAGACCACAAGTACTCTCTAGGGTTACCATATCTCAGTTAAAAATGGGCAATAATTTTGGTCAAAAATTATATATATAGTATTTTGGTCGCTTTCAAGTTATGTAAATTTCCCCCTAAAAATCTGCTTAAATGACTTTGGTGTCAATGGAAGAAAAAATCTTCATCGAATTTCAGTGTGGGTCGCAGACCACAAGTACTCTCTAGGGTTATCATATATCAGTTAAAAATGGATAATAATTTGGGTCTAAAAGAAAATTTATATTAGTAATTTCTTTACAATTAATTTGATACCTTTCTGCCTTTGGGCCAAAATTTCACATTCTCATTAATTTTAAGGGGATAGTTGTAAAGTAAAAAATATGCTCCACTCAATTTCACTATAGGTCTCCTAAAAAAGAAATTCTCTAGTTATTACACAAATCAAAAAATTTTGAATTCTAATATCGGAATATTCCATAAAAAATATTTTGTCATTTTTGATGTCTGTTTTTGGTCGATTTAATAATTTTGCAGTTTCATCCACAAATCCTGGTTTTTAAGGTGCAGCATCAAAGGAAGAAGTATTCAGCATCAAATTCCATTGTTAGTCTCCAAGCAAAAGAAATCTGTAAATATAATGCATATCCTAAAAATTTGAGCAAAAAAATTTAATGACAAATTTTTTTTATTATTATTATTATTTTTAATTTGGTACATTTTTGATTTTGTGCCAAAATTTCACATTCTCATTAATTTTAAGGGGATACATGTAAAGTAAAAAATATGCTCCACTCAATTTCACTATAGGTCTCCTAAAAAAGAAAACCTCTAAGTATTACATAAATCTAAAAATTTTGAATCCCAAAATCAACGTATAACATAAAATACATTTTGTCATTTTTGATGTCTGTTTTTAGTCGATTTAATAATTGCCCATTTTCATCCATAAATTCTGGTTTTTAAGGCCTAGTATCAAAGGGAGAAATATTCAGCATCAAATTCCATTGTTAGTCTCCAAGCAAAAGAAACCTGTAAATATAATGCATATCCTCAAAATTTGAGCAAAAAATTTATGACACATTTTTATTTATTTTTTTTTTTAATTTGGTATCTGTAAAAATACCAAAGTATCGATCACCTCCAGCAAGCGCTTCGCCGGGAATAGGCCAAAATACCGTAGAGCAACATTCGGGCAATGTGTGACGGTTTCATTGGCCGTTTGAAGACCATAATTCGAGCCAAAGGTGACCAATTCGAACAAATCTAAACTTATTCTAAAATCAGATGCTATTTCCGACATTTTTTTCTTTCATTCAAAAAAAAAAAAAAATAAATAAAAAAAAAAATAAAAATAAATTTTAAATTTAAAAATCAAAGATTATGGCGTTAGACTTTGTTGAAGTTTTTTTTACCTCACCCTGCATACCAACAAAACAAAAAAGTATTTTCAAATAAATAAATTCCAAAGAAAATCGAAGTTATTCGATTTTTCAAAACAGCTGTGAAATATTTACCGCTAATTATTAACTTGAAATGGAAAAAGTAGTTTTGTTTTTTTTTTTTTCTGTGCCAGCTGAGAATGTTAAATTTTAATTATAAGGCATCTCAGTGACCGCACTTGCGGAACATTAATGTCTGGTCACATCCCATCTGCTTATCACTAGATTTCATTCATTCATACTTTTATCTACATCTATTCCATTTTTCCGACACACATGATCTACTCATGTCTTAATAAATTGCCCAGTTTCCTTATTTACAGTATTTAGGCGGTCACAACTTACAATTCTATTATTTTAAATAAAATAAAAAAATATTAGAATTCCCACAAAGTAATTTGCTGCGACAGACCCCTCTGTTCTCATCGTGTGCAGCAAAACATTTTGTGTGACAAAATTAAAAAAATCAAAAAAAAAAAAAAAATACACCACACTAAATATATATAATTTGTAACTGTCATTATTTGGTAACTATATGATTTAATCCCAACAAAAAATAATAATTTATAATTACAACAATACATGTGGGATTTTTTTTTGAGAGAGAAAACCCAGGCAATATCACGTCGAGCGGTTACTAAGAAAATTGTAACACGTTTTTTTGCAGTCTAGCGTTTAAAATAAAAACAAACACAGTTTTGAAATAAAAAGTAATAAAAATATTTGTTGTAAATAATTTATTTTCCATTACATCTATGAAAATATTTTTGTAATAAAAATTTAAAATAAATAAATGAAAAAAAAATTAAGGTAACTATTAACTGAGAAAAATGAGGAAAAATATATTGGGTCTTTTCGAAAAACAACCAAAATCTTTACTAATTTTCGTTTTTGGATAAAAGTGTCAATGGAAGAATTATTCTACATAAAATTTCACCAAGAGTCTCCAAAGAAATGAAATTTGTAGACTTACTAATTATCAGTGAAATATGGTTACCAATTTAATTTTTTTGTAGCGTAATTTTGATTTTTTTTAAAAAAGACCCAAAACTTAACCAAGAATTTCAAGTTTTAATTTATTATTCAAGATTTTCATTTTTCAAAAAGAATATTTGGAAAATGTTTACGTTTTACACCAAAAAATTCTTCAAAATCTTCCATTTCGAAATCCACCAAGTCTGTTCCTTCGACGACTGATCCCAAGCTGAGAAATGGAAATTTCAAAACTATAGAAGAAACAAAGACATGAGTTCGGCGAAGCAGCTGGGTTCTGCAGTATTTTCCATAGAGTTCCTTATCAAAAGAAATGTCAATTGCCAAGAGAAGGGGGAAATGAATTTTCTTTTTTGATAAACCAAAAATATAATATAATGTTGTTAGGATTTTTTAAATAAATAAATTATGAATTTTTAAGGACATTTCGTAGATTTTTTAAAAAATATTTTAAGCTTCTACAGAGGCTTGTGGATTTTTTTTTAAATATTTTAAGCTTCTACAGAGGCTCGTGGATTTTTTAAAAAATATTTTAAGCTTCTACATACACTCGTGGATTTTTAAAAGAATATTTTAAGATTCTACATACACTCGTGGATTTTTTAAAAAATATTTTAAGCTTCTACAGAGGCTCGTGGATTTTTTAAAAAATATTTTAAGCTTCTACATACACTCGTGGATTTTTTAAAAAATATTTTAAGCTTCTACATACACTCGTGGATTTTTTAAAAAATATTTTAAGCTTCTACAGAGGCTCGTGGATTTTTTAAATAATATTTTAAGCTTCTACATACACTCGTGGATTTTTTAAAAAATATTTTAAGCTTCTACATACACTCGTAGATATTTTATAAAATATTTTAAGCTTCTACATACACTCGTGGATTTTTTATAAAATATTTTAAGCTTCTACACACACTCGTGGATTTTTTAAAAAATATTTTAAGCTTCTACAGAGGCTCGTGGATTTTTTAAAAAATATTTTAAGCTTCTACAGAGGCTCGTGGATTTTTTAAAAAATATTTTAAGCTTCTACAGAGGCTCGTGGATTTTTTAAAAAATATTTTAAGCTTCTACAGAGGCTCGTGGATTTTTTAAAAAATATTTTAAGCTTCTACAGAGGCTCGTGGATTTTTTAAAAAATATTTTAAGCTTCTACAGAGGCTCGTGGATTTTTTAAAAAATATTTTAAGCTTCTACAGAGGCTCGTGGATTTTTTAAAAAATATTTTAAGCTTCTACAGAGGCTCGTGGATTTTTTAAAAAATATTTTAAGCTTCTACAGAGGCTCGTGGATTTTTTAAAAAATATTTTAAGCTTCTACAGAGGCTCGTGGATTTTTTAAAAAATATTTTAAGCTTCTACAGAGGCTCGTGGATTTTTTAAAAAATATTTTAAGCTTCTACAGAGGCTCGTGGATTTTTTAAAAATATTTTAAGCTTCTACAGAGGCTCGTGGATTTTTTAAAAATATTTTAAGCTTCTACAGAGGCTCGTGGATTTTTTAAAAAATATTTTAAGCTTCTACAGAGGCTCGTGGATTTTTTAAAAATATTTTAAGCTTCTACAGAGGCTCGTGGATTTTTTAAAAATATTTTAAGCTTCTACAGAGGCTCGTGGATTTTTTAAAAAATATTTTAAGCTTCTACAGAGGCTCGTGGATTTTTTAAAAAATATTTTAAGCTTCTACATACACTCGTGGATTTTTTACCACCACCGGGGGTAGTGGATTTTTTAAAAAATATTTTAAGCTTCTACATACACTCGTGGATTTTTTACCACCACCGGGGGTAGTGGATTTTTTAAAAAATATTTTAAGCTTCTACAGAGGCACGTGGATTTTTTAAAAAATATTTTAAGCTTCTACAGAGGCTCGTGGATTTTTTAAAAAAAATATTTTGATTTCTTATTTATTTTTTTTTCAGTTTCATCTCGGGCATAACCTTGCTGGGCACTCCCACCGAAATCTATTTGTATGGCACCCAATATTTGTACATTATTGTGGCCATGATCTCCATGGGATTTCTGATGCATTACTTCTATCTGCCGGTGTATCATGAACTGAAACTTATCTCCACATATCAGGTAAGGAAATTATTGATCTGTTCCTGAACCTGGAAGAATATACTAGTTTTGCAATTTTTTCGATATCACAAAGGAAAAATCGATAATCGTAAGAAAATTTGGTAGATTCTTGCATTTCGGGAACAGGGAACATGTTTCAAAATTTCCAATTTTCAAAAAAAAAATCTAAATAACTCTTCTTTTTTGAAAAAAAAAAATGAATTCCGTTTAAATCTGGCAATTCCTTCTGTTTTCAGTATTTGGAATCCCGATTCGACAAGAAAGTTCGCCTTTTTGGTTCGGTGCTGTTTATATGTGGTACGGTAAGTATTGCCTAAGAAATGGGACAAGGATGGCTTTTCATTTAAATATTCCCCTCCACATTTTAGATGCTCTGGCTTCCGATTGTGATATATGTTCCGGCATTGGCCTTCAATCAGGCCACCGGGGCCAATATACATCTGGTGACACCCATGGTGTGTCTGGTGTGTATTTTCTATACCTGTGTGGTGAGTGGTACAAAGAAATTAAAATAAAAACAAATCTAAACCCTAATAAAACGCAAAATACAAAAATCAAAGCATACTTCAAGGCGCAATTAAATATTTCTGTTTGTTTTCATTGTAGGGTGGTTTAAAGGCCGTTGTATGGACGGATGTGGTGCAAACCCTGCTTATGTGCGGTGCCATGGTGTTGATAATGATCAAGGGCACCATGGATATTGGCGGACCGGCAGTGGTATTCCGCAAGGCCATGGATAGCGGGAGAATTGAGGCGCCCAAGTAGGGGATTTTTTTTCTATCCAAAATTAAATAAAAATATTTATTGGATTTTTTTGCTTCCAGCTTTACCTTTGACATCTTTGAACGTTATACAATATGGTCCCTGGTCATTGGTGGTGTCCCCCATTGGCTGAAATCGAATGCCATCAATCAGAATATGATCCAGCGTTATTTGTCCCTGCCCACTTTGGCAGCTGCCCGCAAGGCTATTTGGTATTTCATTGCGGGTGTGCTGATATTTTTGGTCATCTGTGGTTATAGTGGGCTGCTGATCTATGCCACCTACTCGGAATGTGATCCACTGGAGACGAAGGTGGGAAATTTAAAAAAAAAAATATTCTCAAGGAAAAATAAAAAAAATTCTACTTTTTCACATTCTCAGCTCGCCAAGCGCAAGGACCAACTTTTGTCTCTCTTGGTCATGGAGACCCTGAAAGATTTCCCTGGCTTGCCTGGTCTCTTTGTGGCCGGAGTTTTCAGTGCCGCTTTGTCTTCTCTGTCCACGGGTTTAAATTCCATGTCTGCTGTCATTTTGGAGGACTTCTTTAAAATGTTTGTCAAAAAGCCTCTGACAAAACGGCAGACGGCCTTTATTATGCGTTTTGTGGTGGTGCTGTTCGGGGCCCTCTGTGTGGGCCTGGTTTTTGTGGTGGAACAATTGGGCACTGTACTGCAGCTAAGTATTACCCTGTCATCGGTGGCCAATGGACCGCTACTGGGAATATTTACGGCGGGTCTAATGATACCCTGGGTTGGGGGAACGGTAGGTCTAATATAGTAGAATATAATATAAAATATATAAATTGTGAAAATCTTCTCCAGGGTGCCTTGGTGGGCGGCTTTGTCAGCCTGACCTTCATGATATGGATGTGTGTTTCGGCCCAACTGGATTTGGCCAGTGGTGCGGTGAAATATATACGAAAACCCTATACAACGATGGGATGTAATTACACCTTTGTGGATTTGATACCCATGAGCCAGGTATCGGAAAATATTACAGAGGTCCTGGAGGAAGTAAGGTGAGAACTAAACGTAAATTTTCAAAAAATCCCCAATTAATATTTCTCCTCTTATTTCATTTTCAGTCCCCCCTCCCTCAAGGTCTATCACATTTCCTATCTCTTCTACACGATGGTGGGGGCTGTCATCACCATAGCCATAGCCCTGGCCGTCACCTTTGCCTTGGGTACCCACAAAATCGACAGCGTGGACTCGACACTACTCTCACCCTTTGCCAGACGTTGGATAGAACGTCAACGCCAAAAGAAACCCACTGTGCCTTCGACGACTGATCCCAAGCTGAGAAATGGAAATTTTAAAACTATAGAAGAAACAAAGACATGAGTAGGGTGTGGCAGCTGGGTTCTGCAGTATTTTCCATAGAGTTCCTTATCAAGAGAAATGTCAATTGCCAGCAGAAGGTGGAAATTAATTTTCTTTTTTGATAAACCAAAAATATAGTTTAATGTTGTTAGGTTTTTTAATAAATAAATTATGAATTTTTAAGGAGATTTCGTAGTTCGTAAAATATTTTGAGGTACTAAAGAGGCTCGTTGATTTATTAAAAATTAATTTCAGGTACTATAGAGGCTCGTGGATTTTTTAAAAACTATTTTCAGGTAATACAAATGATCGTTGATTTTTTAAAAACTATTTTCAGGTACTACAAATGATCGTTGATTTTTTAAAAAAATATTTTAAGCTTCTACAGAGGCTCGTGGATCTTTTAAAAAATATTTTAAGACCTCTACAGAGGCTCGTGGATTTTTCAAAAAATATTTTAAGCTTCTACAGAGGCTCGTGGATTTTTTAAAAAATATTTTAAGCTTCTACAAAAGCTCGTGGATTTTTTAAATATTATTCTAATCTTCTACAGAGGCTCGTGGATTTTTAAAAAAACATTTTAAACTACTACAGAGGCTCGTGGATTTTTTAAAAAATATTTAAGCTTTTACAGAGGCTCGTGGATTTTTTAAAAAATATTTAAGCTTCTACAGAGGCTCGTGGATTTTTTAAAAAATATTTAAGCTTTTACAGAGGCTCGTGAATTTTTTAAAAAATATTTAAGCTTCTACAGAGGCTCGTGGATTTTTTAAAAAATATTTAAGCTTCTACAGAGGCTCGTGGATTTTTTAAAAAATATTTAAGCTTCTACAGAGGCTCGTGGATTTTTTAAAAAATATTTAAGCTTCTACAGAGGCTCGTGGATTTTTTAAAAAATATTTTAAGCTGCTACAGAGGCTCGTGGATTTTTTAAAAAATATTTTGAGCTACAAAAGAGGCTCGTAGATTTTTAAAAAATATTTTAAGCTGCTACAGAGGCTCGTGGATTTTTTAAAAAATATTTTGAGCTACAAAAGAGGCTCGTAGATTTTTAAAAAAATATTTTAAGCTTCTACAGAGGCTCATGGATTTTTTAAAAAATATGTTGAGCTTCTCCAGGGGCTCGTGGATTTTTTAAAAAATATTTTTAGCTTCTACAAAGAATCGTGGGTTTTTTAAAAAATATTTTGAGCTTCTACAGAGGCTCGTGGATTTTTTAAAAAATATTTTAAGTTTCTACAGAGTCTCGTGGATTTTTTTAAAAAATATTTTAAGCTTCTACAGAGACTCGTGGATTTTTTTAAAAAATATTTCAAGTTTCTACAGAGGCTCGTTTATTTCTTAAAAAATATTTCAAGTTTCTACAGAGGGTCATGGATTTCTTAAAAAATATTTTAAGCTTCAACAGAGGTTCGTGGATTTTTTAAAAAATATTATGGATTTTTTTAAATATTTTTGTGAGAATTACAGGCCACTTGATTTTTGCCCTGAGTTTCCCCATATCCAATTTGCGTAACTTGTTTAACAAGTGTTTGCAAAAACAACAACTCTAATAAAGTTCCAGGATTGTAAAACAAGACGAGAATTCACAAATAAAAAACGAACTCAAAAAAGTACTTGGAATGAGAATTTTTTTCTTTCGGGCGACCACCAAGATCCAATCCATCCTCCATTCCCTGAAAAAAGCTGGCCGGCTGATATGGATGGAAACATTTGGTGGCCAGTATTCGGCAATAAAGACGACGAATTGCTACTTGCGCTTATTTAACACTTCACGAAGAAGACGAAGAGAAAGAAAAAGACAACGGCAAAGTACTCTACGAAAAGATACCCTTAAGGAGGAGGGAGGACTAATGTAAGGTTGTCCTGGTTCAAAGAGGTAACCAAGAAAAAATCAACGATACTCTGTAAGTTATGCCATTTGGTTGGCCAGCAAAACCTCAACAATGTCTATTTTTGGTGTCCATCGTCTGAGGGGAACAGGGGGCTACTCGACCCAGCCTAGTTGACCTGCAGAGGGGTTGGATGTGGTTGCATAGCCCAGGGTGTTGCTGTCTTAAAAAAATGGCCAGCAAAAAAAACAGCAACAACATATTGTGGTCTACTTTCTTAGAGGGTGGGAAGGGGAAAGGGAGGAAGCTGGGAGACAAATGTCCAATGAAAGAGTTTGGTATTTTTTGTTGATTTTTTTTTTACTTTTTTTGGTTCTGTTAGGAAGTTGTTGTTGTGAAAAATTTTTACAACATTTCTTAAGCGAAAGAAGAAAAAAAGGCTGAGAAAAAAGATATTGTTTTAAAAGAAAAGTTTTTTATTTGCTTAGATCGAGGCCACCAAATACAAGGAAAAAAGTGTTCAAATGTATTTTTCCGAAACTTTTGCTGTTATTGTTGGTGTTGTAGTTTTGTACCGAAACTTGGAAGATGGAAAAGTTTCGGCTACTTCGAAATGCAATAAATGCTTAAAAGGATTTATCAACAGTCCTTCTGGGACATGGAGGAGGGGGGAGAACCATTTTTTACTTTGATGCAGTTGTGGAGGGTTTTGGATAGAAAATAAGAGAGAGAGAGAGAGGCAGAGGAATATTCGACAAGTCCCATCTCTATATGGGAAAGATGGCTGCTATCTGGCTGGCATATCAATGCCCAGAAAAAGCCTCTGAATCCAGATCCTTGAAACGCAAATTCAAGCTAAGAAGGTACCAAAAATCCCAAAGTTTGGGGATAGAAAGCAAGAGAGAGAGAAAGATAGGGAGAGAAAGGGAGAGAAATATTCGACAATTCCCATCTCCAAGTCTCAACGCCCAGATCGAGTCGTAGGATCCACATCCTTGAAATGCAAAATCCAGCTAAAAAGACAATAAAACAAGGGAGAGAGAGAGAGAGAGAGAGAGAGAGAGAGAGAGAGAGAGGGAGAGAAAGAGGGAGGGAGAGTAACATTCGACAAGTCCTACCTCCATATGAGTGGTTTTCTGCTATCTGGTTGACATATCAACGCCCAGATCAAGCCGCTTAATCCAGATCCTTGAAATGCGAATTCGAGCTAAAATGTACCAAAGGTGTCAAAATATGTGGGAGGAAAACCAGAGAGAGAGAGAGAGAGGAAGAAGGAGAGAAATATTCAATACGTCCCACTTTTATACTTTTTTTCTCAGACTGACAAATTACCGCCAATATCCAGCCATTGAATCCAGATCCTTGAAACACAAGTTCAAGCTAAAGAGGTACCAAAAGGGTAAGGAATATTGAACCAATGCTAGAAGTCTCAAATATTGCACGAGAATCGAAAATGTACCTTCTAGAGCTTCTTACAAAATTTCTTCCCCTAACCCTTTTCTCTTTCACAGCCCCCTTCCCAAAAATTCCAGCTGTTGCTCACTTCTGCAAATGGCTCTTAGAAAACTACTTAACCCTTTTTGTTAAGCCCACAATAATTTTTATTTGCAAAGGTATTGGACAAGTTTGCTCTCCTTTTTTTTTGTGGGACCACTTTTGTTGTTATTTATTATTGCCAGGGTCCTTAAAAATAGTTGATAGTCGAAGACGTAGAAGGAGAGTTCTTATTGTGTAGAAGAAGTTTTTCTTACTACGGTAGCAGCACAAACTTTCAGGTGTCTTCCATTCTTTTTTGGTGAAAGGGTGCCGTTCTAATTACTCAAAACAACAACAGCAACAACAACTGGACAACAACTTCTAAATTCCACTCATCTTTTGTTAGAAGATTTTCCAAAAACTAACCATCACCTCTATCCAACATCCATCTGCTGGCCAGCTAGCTAGCTACGGCATCTTGTTAGATGTGACATCGTTGGAACTTTGACGGCATTCTTGAGGGAAATGTTAATGTTGTGCTTCTTGGCAAAGGAATTTTCTAAAGTATACTTTAAGGCTGAGGTTTATTTTGCTGCTTGCAAATAGTTGTTGGGTGATTAAAATGCTATTTCGTTGCAGGACACATAAAAAAGGGTATATTCAGGTTGACATATCGTTTGGAACCTTGGAGGAATAGGTCCAAAAACTGGTTTTACATTCCAAAAAATATTTTTGTAAGTTCTCATGGATTTTTGAAAAAATATTTTGAGGTCCTTCAAAGGCTAATGGATTTTTTGAAAAAATATTTTGAGGCCCCTCAAAGACTCATGGATTTTTTAAAAAATATTTTGAAGTCATTGAAAGGCTCATGAATTTTTAAAAAATATTTTGAGGTTCTTCAAAGGCTCGTGGAATTTCTAAAAAATATTTTGAGGTCCTTCAAAGGCTCCTGGATTTTTTAAAAAATATCTTGAGGTCCTTTTAGGGCTCGTGGACTTTTTAAAAAGTACCTACCAGGCTCGCGGATATATTTAAAAATATTTTGAGGAATTTACCAGGCTCGTGGATTTTTTTAAAAAAATATGTTGAGGTCTTTCAGAGGCTCGTGGATTTTTTAAAAAAAATATTGTGAGGTCTTTCAAAAGCCCGTGGATTTTACAAAAAATATTTTTGAGGTCCTTCAAAGGCTCGTGAATTTTTTAAAAAATATTTTAAGGTCCTTCAAAGGCTCGTGGAATTCTTAAAAAATATTTTGAGGTCCTTCAAAGGCTCGTGGATGTTTTAAAAAATATATCGAGTTTCTTTAAAGCCTCATGGATTTTATAAAAAAAATTGTGAGGTTCTTCAAAGGCTCGTGGATGTTTTTAAAAAATATTTTGAGGTCTTTCAAAGGCTCGTGGATGTTTTTAAAAAATATTTTGATGTCCTTCAAAGGCTCGTGGATTTTTTAAAAAATTAATCGAGTTTCTTTAAAGCCTCATGGATTTTATAAAAAAAATTGTGAGGTTCTTCAAAGGCTCGTGGATGTTTTTAAAAAATATTTTCAGGTCTTTCAAAGGCTCGTGGATGTTTTTAAAAAATATTTTGAGGTCTTTCAAAGGCTCGTGGATGTTTTTAAAAAATATTTTGAGGTCCTTCAAAGGCTCGTGGATGTTTTAAAAAATATATCGAGTTTCTTTAAAGCCTCATGGATTTTATAAAAAAAAATTGTGAGGTTCTTCAAAGGCTCGTGGATGTTTTAAAAAATATTTTGAAGTCACTCATCGAGCTCGTCGATTTTTTAAAAAAAATATTTTTAGGTCCTTTAAAAGGTCGTGGATTTTTTAAAAAAAATATTTTTGAGGTCGTTCAAAGGCTCGTGGATTTTATAAAAAATATTTTTAGGTTCTTCAAAGGCTCGTGGATTAATAAAATTATTTTTTGAAGCTCTTCATAGGCTAGGTATTGGCATAGGTATTAAAAAATATATTTTGACTTCCTTCAAAGACTCGTGGATTTATGAAAAAAATGGAGGCACTACAAAGGCTTGTCGATTTTTTAAAAATACTTTTGAAGTCCTTCAAAGGCTCGTCGATTTTTTAAAAATATGTTGAGACACTAAAGAGGCTCGTGGATTTTTTAAAAATATTTTGGAGGTACAACAGAAGCTCGTGGACTTTTTAAAAATATTTTGGAAGTACAACAGAGTCTTGTGAATTTTTTCGGAGGCACAACAAAGGCTCGTGGATTTTTCAAAGGCTCGTGGATTTTTTAAAAAATATTTTGAGGATTTTCAATGGCTCGTGGGGTTTTTAAAAAATATTTTGAGGTTCTTCAATGGCTCGTGGGTTTTTTTTTAAAAATATTTTGAGGTTCTTCAATGGCTCGTGGATTTTTTAAAAAATATTTTGAGGTTCTTCAATGGCTCGTGGGTTTTTTAAAAAATATTTTGAAGTCCTTCAAAGGCTCGTGGATTTTCTAAAAATATTTTTGAGGCACTACAGAGGCTCGAGGATTTTTTAAAACATATTTCGGAGATACTATTGAGCCTCGTAAACTTTTTAAAAAATTTTAGAAGTACAACTGAGGCTCGTGGATCTTTTAAAAAATATTTTGAAAGTACAACTGAGGCTCGTGGATTTTTTTCGAGGTACAACAGGCTCGTTCATTTTTTTGGAGGTACAACAGAGGCTCGTGGATTTTTTAAAAAATATTTTGGAGGATCTACAGATGTTCTTTGATTTTTTTAAAAAATATTTTGAGGTCTCGTGGATTATTTTAAAAAATATTTTGGAGGTACAACTGAGGCTCGTGGATTTTCTTCGAGGTACAACAGAGGCCCGTTCATTTTTTTTTTTGGAGGTACAGAGGCTCATGGATTTTTAAAAAAATATTTTGACGGTACAACAGCGGCTCGTGGATTTTTTAAAAAATATTTTAGAGGATCTGCAGATGTTCTTTGATTTTTTAAAAATATTTTGAGGTCTTGGGATTTTTTTTAAAAATATTTTTGTGAAATTTACCAGCCCCGTGGATTTTTTAAAAATATTTCATTGAGACTTCTAGGGCTCGTGGATTTTTTTAATATTTTTCAGCTACTTACCAGTCCTGTGGACTTTTTTTAAATATTTTTCAGCTACTTACCAGGCTCGTGGATTTTTTTAAATATTTTTCAGCTACTTACCAGGCCTGTGGATTTTTTAAAAAATATTTTTGGCTACTTACCAGGCTCGTGGATTTTTTAAAAAATACTTTTTGGCTACTTACCAGGTTCGTGGATTTTTTAAAAAATATTTTTTGGCTACTTATTGGGCTCGTGGACTTTTTAAAAAATATTGTTGGCTACTTACCAGGTTCGTGGATTTTTAAAAAAATATTTTTGGCTACTTACCAGGCTCGTGGAATTTTTTAAAAAATATTCTTGGCAACTAACCAGGCTCGTGGATTTTTTTTTTAAATATTTTTCAGCTACTTACTAGGCTCGTGGATTTTTTTTAAATATTTTTCAGCTAAATATTTTTAAGTACTTACTAGGCTCATAGATTAAAAAAATATAAGACCATGATTAGGGCATCCAAATTGCTCCTTTACCTTTAAAAATCGTTTCCTCTGTGCCGCCATTGCCCTGTCAACTGACCACCACACTTTGTGCAGCAATTCAAATTATTATCTGGTCAAAGAAATGTTGTAAAGAGAGAGCTTCCAAACAATGACCACATGTGGAATATAAATTTCTTTGGCTTCCAAGATGGAAGGTGCCTCCTTGTTTCTTCTTCTTTGTCGTGTTCCACAGAAAAAAAAATCTTTTGTTTGCCTTCCACATTATTTTAGATTTTCCCAGCCATCCAGTGATGAAGAAGACAAAGTTGAGGTTTATTTTAAAAGAAATTTATAACTCCTTAAAGTATGCAATGCAAAACCTCTAAACTAACCATCTATAAATATTCCTTAATTTTAGTTGCAACTTCTTTGAAGTGAGCATCTCGGCTCTTGGATTGCTGCGGCATAGGTTAAAAGTCAAAGTTCTTAGAGTGGCTTTTGTTAACATGTTTCGGTTTTATTGGCCAACAGCCATTAGAGCAGTGCTCCAGCATTTTGACCATTTTGTTTGTTCCCGAGTTCATTGAGGAGAGGTACATAAGTAGTAGTTGCTGATGTTTACGATATTTTTATTAGTCTGCGTAGGTAATTGTAGTAAATTTCCACTTTCCTCCACTTGGTCATGGTTCGGAGGGGGGTGCGGTAGGTGCAACTTCTACCACCTTCCATCAACATCCATCAACAGTTTGGCTAAGTAAAAGTTGAAATTTAGTTTTACTGCAATACTTTGCTGGACATAAAATCATCTAATCCTCTCCCCTCTCCCCTATTACCAATTGCATCACTCCCCCCCCCCCCCCCCCTTTCCCATCATTCTTTACCAGGATAGAAGGCATTGAGCCTCTGGTGTTTTACGACTTTTAAATGGTCCAGCCCTGGAACGTGTGGATGACCCAGCGTCATTTTCTACCAAAGAAGGGTCCATAATTTCCTTTTTTTAATGCTAATGCATTGCTAATATTTGCCGCATCATTTCCATGGAAGAAAACCTTTTACTACCCAACTAATGTCAAATTAACATTAGTTTTGTTAATAATTAACTCTGTAATTTCCCATACCCTTAGAAGACAATTAATTTAATTTCCTTTTACCCATCCCAACCAGTTTTTTTAGATTTTAGTTCAAAATTGCCTCCAGCGTAGAACGTGACAATGACAATTGTGGAAATTTTTCCCCCATTTTTTATTGTTCCATTTTTCCTTGGATTTTTTTTCTTCTTCAGAGCCACAAACAAAACTAGACCCTTATCTCAGGTCCACATTTCTTCCAGTTGCAGCAGAAGCTCCATATAAAATGTCATGACTTTTGCCTCATGGCTTTGTCATATTCCGGTGAAATTTAAGCCGTTTTTTTGTGAATTCTTGCTGGGGGAGTTGTCCTCCTCTCCAATCTGATTGTTGTCGCAAATGTTGTTAGATGTTTTCTGGAACTTATATTTTATTTAAAAATAAAATTCTAATTAATATTTATGCACACAATAGCCACAGAACTATTTGTAATTCAAAAAAAAAAGGATACCAAAAAGAGGAAAGATGGAAGTTTTGAGAGGCAAAAATACACGAGGCTGGTAAGTCTCAAAAAAAAATATTTTTTAAAAAATCCACGAGCCTGGTAAATCTCAAAAAAAAATTTAAAAAAATTCACGAGCCTGGTAAATCTCAAAATTTTTTTTTTAAATCCACGAGCCTGGTAAGTCTTAGAAAAATATTTTTAAAAAATCCGCGAGCCTGGTAAATCTCAAAAAAATATTTGTTTAAAAAATCCACGAGCCTGGTAAATCACAAAAAAATATTTGTTTAAAAAATGTACAAGCCTGGTAAGTCTTAAAAAAATATTTTTAAAAAATCCACGAGCCTGGTAAATCTCAAAAAAATATTTTTTAAAAATCCACGAGCCTGGTAAGTCTCAAAAAAAATAATTTTTAAAATATCCACGAACCTGGTAAGTCTCAAAAAAATATTTTTTAAAAAAACCACGAGCCTGGTAAGTCTCAAAAAATATATTTTTTAAAAAATCCACGAGCCTGGTAAGTCTCAAAAAAAAATAATTTTTAAAAAATCCACGAGCCTGGTAAGTCTCAAAAAATATTTTTAAAAAATCCACGAGCCTGGTAAGTCTCAAAAAAATATTTTTAAAAAATCCACGAGCCTGGTAAGTCTCAAAAAAATATTTTTAAAAAATCCACGAGCCTGGTAAGTCTCAAAAAAATAATTTTTAAAAAATCCACGAACCTGGTAAGTCTCAAAAAAATATTTTTAAAAAATCCACGAACCTGGTAAGTACCTCCAAAATATTTTTACGAAATCCGCGAGCTTGTTAAGTCTCAAAAAAATATTTTTAAGAAATCCGCGAGCTTGTTAAGTCTCAAAAAAAATATTTTTAAGAAATCCGCGAGCTTGTTAAGTCTCAAAAAAAATATTTTTAAAAAATCCACGAGCCTGGAAAGTCCCAAAAAAATATTTTTAAAAAATTCACGAGCCTGGTAAGTCCCAACAAATATTTTTAAAAAATCCACGAGCCTGGTAAGTCTCAAAAAATATCTTTAAAAAATCCACGAGCCTGGTAAGTCTCAGAAAAAAATTTTTTAAAAAATCCACGAGCCTGGTAAGTCTCAAAAAAAAATATTTTTTAAAAAATCCACGAGACTGGTAAGTCTCACAAAAATATTTTTAAAAAATCCAGAAGTCTGGCAAGTCTCACTAAAATATTTTTAAAAATCCAGGAGCCTTTTAAGCACTTTGAAAATACTTTTAAAATATCCACAAGCCCGGTAAGCATATCCAAACTATTTTCTAAAAATTCACGAGCCTGGTAAGTATTTTTAAAATATTTAAAAAAAATCCACGGGCCAGATAAGTATCTCCAAAATATTTTTAAAGCATCCTGGAAGCTGGTAAGTAGCTGAAAATTATTTTTATAAAATCCACGAGGCTTGTGAGTAGCTAAAAATATTTTTATAAAATCCGCGAGGCTTGTGAGTAGCTGAAAATTGTCTTTAAAAACTCCACGAGCCTGGAAAGTCTCACAAAAATATAAAAAACCACTAGCCTTGTAATAATCTAAAAATAATTTTAAAAATGTCATAAGCCTTCAAAGGACCTTAAGTTAGTTTTTAAAAAATCCAACAACCTCTGAAGTACCTCAAAATATTTTTTTAAAAAATCCACAAGCGTCTGTAGTAGCTCAAAATATTTTATTAAAACATCTACAAGCCCCTGTAGTATACTAAAATATTTTTTTACAAATCCACAAGCCTCTGAAGTAGCTCAAAATATTTTTTTTAAAATATCCATAAATATATTTTTGAAATAATATACAAGCCTCTGTAGTAGCTCAAAATATTTTTTAAAAATCCAAAAGCCTCTGTAGTATGTACAAAACATATTTTTTAAAAACTCACAAGCCTTTGTAGTAGCTCAAAATATTTTTTAAAGAATCCACAAGCCTCTGTAGTAGCTCAAAATATTTTTTAAAAAATGCACAAGCTTCTGTAGTGACTCGAAATATTTTTTAAAAAATCCATAAGCCTCGGCAGTAGTTCAAAATATTTCTTAAAAAATCCACAAGCCTCTGTAGTAGCTTAAAATATTTTTTAAAAAACTCACAAGCCTCTGTAGTAGCTCAAAATATTTTTTAAAAAATTCACAAGCTTCTGTAGTAGCTCAAAATATTTTTTAAAGAATCCACAAGCCTCTGTAGTAGCAAAAAAAAAATTAAAACATATACAAGCCCCTGTAGTATATTAAAATATTTTTTTAGAAATATTCAAGCCTCTGTAGTAGCTCAACATATTTTTTAAAAATTCCACAAGCCTTTGAAGTAGCTCAAAATATTTTTTAAAAAATCCATAAGCCTTTGTAGTATCGCAAAATATTTTTTTAAAAAATCAACGAGCAGTCGTAGAACCTCAAAATTTTTAAAAAAATCCACAAGTCTCTGTAGTAGCTCAAAATATTTTTTAAAAAATCTAAAAGCCTCTGTAGTAGCTCAAAATATTTTTTTAAAATGCCACAAGCCTATGTAGTAGCTCAAAATATTTTTTAAAAAAATCTACGAGCCTCTGTAGTAGCTCAAAATATTTTTTAAAAAATCCACAAGCCTTTGTCGTAGCACAAAATATTTTTTAACAAATCCACAAACTTCTGTAGTGTCTCAAAATATTTTTAAAAAATCCACAAAATATTAAAAAAAAAACCACAAGTCTCTGTAGTAGCTCAAAATATTTTTTTTTAAAAAAATCCACGAGCCTGTTAAGTATCTTAAAATTACTTTTTAAAAAATCCACGAGCAGTCGTAGAACCTCAAAATATGTTTTTAAAAAAACCACAAGCCTCTGAAGTAGCTCAAAATATTTTTAAAAAAATCCACAAGCACAAGTTCCATCTACTGTAGAGTAGATGTTCTCAGGATCCATCTACTGCAGAGTAGATGGTCTCAGGATCCATCTACTGTAGAGTAGATGCTCTCAGGAACCATCTACTGTAGAGTAGATGGTCTCAGGTCTCTCTTAAACATTTATTTGTCCTCAATCACTCTCTCAATGGCCTTTATAGGATATCGCCTTAAAGTATGCTATAGTTTCCTTTATAATTTCAATCACTCCAATCCTCTTACCCACCTGCTACCTGTTCCTCATTATGATAATTTCACATATTCCAACATAAATATGAATTTCTGTTTAACTAGCCTGGATAACTGTCAAAAACTGCATGTCCATGTGACGCTCGCAAAGAAAAACAACCCATACATGTACCCATGGATGTGGGTAGAAAAAATACCTGACAACTTACGGGCAGTATTATATATCCTTTCTCTCTCTCTCTCTCTCTCTCTTTCCCCCTGTGTGTGTGGGGGGAGGAACGTTTGACTGTTTTTTAACAAAACAATTTTTTTTGAATCTTTCGATGTCATTGTTTTGGATAATTTACATGGTCCACCCCCGCTTCACCCCTTCTCTTCCAGCGACCACCTCAAGAGATAATCCCCGTCATTGTGCCAAGCAAAGTGAAGGCTAGTGAATGTGTCATGTGGCATCTAAAATGTTAATGTGATGAAAGCACAGGAAAACCGCCCGGAGGGCCCAGTTTTGTTTGCCATTCAAATGTTTGGAAAGCGTGATAAGGGAGGGGTGGAGCGCAAAGGGGTTGTGTAAAAACAGGTGAAGGCTGGCCACACACACACCACCAATGCCGTTGAACATTTCTAAATTACATTTGCCTTTAATGAGATTTTAAAATAATAATAATAATTAGAATGGCAAATGTAAACGGAAACAAGTTTTCGGGGGTGGGGATGGAACGTTAGACAATAGGTTTTAGTTGGAGATTTTTTGGTGCTTAATGTTAGGTATGAAGATGTGGCTTTTTCGAACCTAGAAAAATTTTAATAAATTTTAAGGTTTTAACATTTAACTAGGAGGACTCTTAGAGGTATTCCGTGGATCCTAAGGGCCTATAGAGGCCTTACATAAAATATAAGACCCTCTAAAGGCCTTACATAAAATATAAGACCCTCTAGAGGCCAGAAGACCATTTATTCGCGTGAAACACTTTTTTTAGCCTTTAAATCAATTCCAAGCAAAAAGGCATTATTTTTAATTAAATAAAATATATTTAATTAATAATATATTTTTTTAAATTAATAATATTCCACTAAAAATTGATTAATCACGTTTTTGTTAAATAAAAAATATTTTTTTTTCCTAAAATTATTACTATTTTTTTTTTAATATCAACACTTAAACATAATGAGAATTATTTTCACTTGCTTCACATCACTTGATATCGGTCAACTCATAATCCGGCAACTTTTCCCACATTTCCTTGAGGTCATTGTCGCCAATGGTGGGATTTCGGTGCATCAACATGTCATGGGTTATTTGGGGTATACTTATAATCTCCTCGGCATCCTCGGCCGAATCGGCAGACATATCTGCAACTTCTGCCGAAAATTCTTCCATTTTCTGGAAAAAAACACACCACAATGTTATTCACATTTTCAAATTTCAATATTTTTTTCACATTTTCAAACTCACAATTCGCTGCACCAAAATCAAAAGTAACACCAAAAAGTTAATAATTTTCAAATAACACAACATATTTTCGTATCGGCTTCCTTGCCTTCCGTTTCGTATTGCAAAAACAAATGAACGATAAGTTTTAAGACCGCCTCAAATTTGCCTTCCCAGTTCAAGTTACATGACTGAGGATGAGCAGCCAGCTGCGAGAGCGACACACGGCACGTCCAAATGCCAAATGAATGAAAAGCATTTCAATTGATTTACCTGAAAAGGTAATGTGTCGGAATTAATGACGCACGCGATGGCTGGGCCTCATCAGCCAGCAGCATAACAAAACAATTCCAAGCGTCAAGCAAAAAAATTAAAACAAAAACAACAACAACGATAAAAATTTCAATATCCAAACGAAAAGCAAATATTAGTCATAATAATAAATTGTTTTTCATTTTCAATTTATTTAAGTAATGTTGTTGTTGTTGGGGTTTTTAATTCAATGCAAAAAGACAACAGGTGAACTTAGGGCCAATTTAACGAATATAAGTTAAAGTAAAAAATATACAAAATTAAAAAAGGGTAGTGGATTTTTTTTAAAAATATGTTGGCGACACTTAACAGTCTCGTGGATTTTTTTTGGATTTTTTTAAAATTGGATTTTTTTAAAATGTATTTGAGGTTATAACAAGGCTCTTGGATTTTTTAAAAATATTTTTTCAGCTACTTAACCGGCTCCTAAATTTTTTAAAAATAGTTTGGAGAAACCTATCAGGCTTGTGGATTTTTTAAAAATGTTTTGGAGATACGTAAAATTTAAAAAAAAATATATTGAGCTCCTACAGAGGCTCTTGGATTTTTATAAAAATAGTTTGAGCTCCTACAGAGGCTCGTGGATTTTTTAAAAAATATTTTGAGCTCCTCCAGAGGCTCGTGGATTTTTTTAAAAATATTTTGGATATACCTATCAGTCTCGTGGATTTTTTAAAAAAATATTTTGAGCTCCTCCAGAGGCTCGTGGATTTTTTTAAAAATATTTTGGATATACCTATCAGTCTCGTGGATTTTTTAAAAAAATATTTTGAGCTCCTGCAGAGGCTCGTGGATTTAAAAAAAAAATTTAACTCCTCCAGAGGCTCGTGGATTTTTTAAAAAATATTTTGAGCTCCTACAGAGCCTTGTGGATTAAAAAAATATTTTGAGCTCCTACAGAGCCTTGTGGATTAAAAAAATATTTTGAGCTCCTACAGATAGTCGTGGACTTAAAAAAAACTTGAGCTCCTACAGAGGCTCGTGGATTTAGAAAAAAAATATTTTGAGCTCCTACAGAGCCTTGTGGATTAAAAAAATATTTTGAGCTCCTACAGAGCCTTGTGGATTAAAAAAATATTTTGAGCTCCTACAGATAGTCGTGGACTTAAAAAAAAACTTGAGCTCCTACAGAGGCTCGTGGATTTAGAAAAAAAATATTTTGAGCTCCAGAACAGGCTTGTGAAATTTTTAAAAAAATATTTTGAGTTCTAAATGAGGCTTGTGGATCTTTTAAAAAAAGTATTTTGAGCTCCAGAAGAGGCTCGTGAAATTTTTAAAAAAATATTTTGAGTTCTAAAAGAGGCTCGTTATATTTTTGAGGTTACAACAATGCTCATGGATTTTTTAAAAATTTATTTCAGGTTATAACACTGCTCATGGATTTTTTAAAAATTTATTTCAGGTTATAACACTGCTCATGGATTTTTTAAAAATATTTTGAGGTTATAAGGCTCGTGGTTTTATTTAAAAAATAATAAGGGATTTTTTAAAAATATTTTGAGGTTATAATAAGGGATTTTTTAAAAATACTTTGAGGTTATAATAAGGGATTTTTTAAAAATAATTTTCTGATACTTAACAGGCTCATGGATTTTTTAAAAATATTTTTCAGATACTTAACAGGCTCGAGGATTTTTTAAATATAATTTTCAAATACTTTACAGGCTCGAGGATTTAAAAAAAATATTTTGAGCTCCTACAGAGATCCGTGGATTTAAAAAAAAAATATTTTAAGAGGCTCGCGGATTTTTTTAAAAAAATATTTTGAGACTCGTGGATTTTAAAAAAAATATTTTGAGAGGCTCGTGAATTTAAAAAAAATATTTTTGGACATTTGTAGATTTTTAAAAAAAAATATTTTGAGCTCCTACAGAAATGATTTCCAGATACTTAACAGGCTTATGGATTTTTTAAAAATAATTTTCAGATACTTAACAGCTCGAGGATTTTTTAAAAATAATTTTCAAATACTTTACAGGCTCGAGGATTTAAAAAAATATTTTGAGCTCCTACAGAGATCCGTGGATTTAAAAAAAAATATTTTTTTAAAAAAATATTTTGAGACTCGTGGATTTTAAAAAAAATATTTTGAGAAGCTCGTGAATTTAAAAAAAATATTTTTGGAGATTTGTGGATTTTTTAAAAAAATATTTTGAGAGATTTGTGGATTTAAATAAAAACATTTTGAGCTCCTACAGAGACTAGTGGATTTTTTAAAAAAATATTTTGAGCTACAGATTTTTTTTAAAAAATCCACGAATCTCTCAAAATATTTTTTTTTTTAAATCCAAGGGTCTCGGATTTTTTTAAAAAAAATATTTTGAGAGATTCGTGGATTTTTTAAATTTTTTTTAAAGATTTTTGATATTTTGAGAGATTATTTTATAAAAATGTATTGCGAGACTCGTGGATCTTTTAAAAAAAAAAATTTAAAGATTTTTGATATTTTGAGAGACTATTTTATAAAAATATTTTGCGAGACTCGTGAATTTTTGATATTTTAAAAGATTTTAAAAAACAAATATTTTGAGAGATTCGTGGATTTAATAAGAAACAGATTGTGGGTATACTTACCGCGATTGAGGTTTTTTTTTTAAATATTTTTGGTACTCCTGTCCAAGCTTTTGGTTTTTTTTTTAATATTTTGCAGATAATTTCCAAGCTTGTAAATTTTTAAAAATATCTTGCAAATACTTCTATGCTTTTAATTTTTTAAAACCATTTTGGAGATGCTCCTGTCCTAGCTTGTGGATTTTTTTTTTAAATATTTTGGAGATACTTTCCAGGCTTTCGAATTTTTTAAAAATATGTTTTAGCTACTGCTATGGCAAGTGGAATTTTTAAAAATATTTTCCCAGCTACTGTAAAAATATTTTTCATTTCGTACATTTTTAAAAAATATTTTTTCAGCTACAGTTATGGCTCGGGGATTTCTTAAAAATATTTTTCATTTTGTAAATTTTTTAAAAATATTTTTTTCAGCTACAGTTATGGCTCGTGGATTTCTTAAAAAATATCTCGGAAGTACCTACAAAGTTTGTTGATTTTATTTTAAATATTTTTTAAATAAT
Source organism: Musca domestica (assembly GCF_030504385.1). Taxonomy (NCBI): domain Eukaryota; kingdom Metazoa; phylum Arthropoda; class Insecta; order Diptera; family Muscidae; genus Musca; species Musca domestica. The sequence continues at coordinate 779,110 of NW_026712248.1, read as the reverse complement.
GTTGTGCCCCGTGGATTTAAAAAAAAATATTTCGGAAGTACCTACAAGGTTTGTAGATTAAAAAAAAATATTTTCAGCTACTGTTATGACTGGTGGTTTTTTTAATAATATTTTTTCAGCTACTAAATTACATTCCTAAAGTTTACAACCATTTGCAAAATTGCCCCTTCCCTAATGAACTACCCCACCTAACTAGTGGGTGCACGTCTATGTCGGCAGACCAACGATGTTTGCCAAAACGTGAACACCTTTTTTGTAGTTACTTGGTGGCTATTAATGATGGTTCGGTAGTCATAATAAAAAAATTACTCAAAATTTAATAAATTTGCTTCTAGAGGTTATCCCGCTCTCTCTCTCTCTTATTCGCTATTCCTCTCCCATTCTCCGAAATAAACAATGCCATTAAATTATGGAAATAATTAATAGTTTTCAATCCATATTTCGAATTTTAGTGGCCCGTATCGCTTGGCTGTTTACATGCGGAATTTCATTGTAGTTCGTGGCCGGGCCATAAAATGATTTGCAATTTCAGTTCGATACGAAGTAAAAAATTGTTGTATTTTGAAAATTATTTTCAGTTGTATTTCATTACCTTCAAATCGTGAATTTGCAATTCAAGCACGTTTTAATTTTATTGAATGTCTGACTTTGTTTAAGATTTGTGTTTTTGTTTTTTTTTTATAATTGCGATTTTTTTTTTGTTTTCAAACAGAAAATGTAGTTGGACTTCATGGATGGTGGATACTTTGATTTTGAATTATGAGGGAGGGTGAGGGGTATGGTTCCGAAAAAGATTTAACAAAATATAATTGGATTAAGTTTTTAGTCCGGAAACATGATCCCTTGTTCCAATTATTCATATTCTTCCCTCTACTCCCCTTCTCCCCTTTACCCACTTTCCTACAGAATTTTTTAAGGAATTTTCATAATTTTGGAATTTCCCATAGGCTCTAAAATAGGGGACCTGCTAATACAAACCCAGCCTTTATTCAAATCTAAATTTCTCCCAAAATAGGCCTTTCAATACCAAATACCTCCAAATCAATCACGACCCCTCTCCGACCTACCTCGACTCCAACATTCTTGGAAAATTCCAAAAGAATTATGATAAGCCCATCCAAGCGCTTCCCCGAAACATGGAACCCCACATTTGAGAGATTCATGAATGTAATTCCGGTATCCGTTTCTATTTTGGTAATGTCGGTTGTGACACCACAAAAATATGCGGCAGCAATGTTTGTTTGGCTGGGCAAACGGACCTGGGGTTGCTGTTGTTCCTGCTGCTTCGATGTTGTCCACCAGGTGTCAAATACCACAGGATAACATGGACATGGACAAATATGGTAGCAAAACGGACAACAATTTATAAAATGGACAAAATAATAACAAAATACAAAACAGAACAACAACATCAACACCAATACAACAACAACAAACACATAGGTATGAAAAATATGAACGACAACAACAAAAACGTGGAAATATTTGCATACCGACATGAGGCATTGGCATTTGACTTGTGTGTCGGCCAATATGTTGAGGGAAACCAAAATACATGGCACAGTGGGACAAAACTGATTTTTTTTTCTTAAAAAAATATAGAATTTTTTTCTTCCTGGAGTCCTGTGATTTTTTTCTATAGAAAATCGAACCTATAGAAAAAAATCGAACCTGGGTTCCGGCGAATTTTTTTCTATAGAAAAAAATCGAACCTGGGTTCCGGCGAATTTTTTTCTATAGAAAAAAATCGAACCTGGGTTTCGGCGAATTTTTTTCTATAGAAAAAAATGGGACCTGGGGTCCGGCGAATTTTTTTCTATAGAAAAAAATGGGACCTGGGGTCCGGCGAATTTTTTTCTATAGAAAAAAATGGGACATGGTGTCCGGCGAATTTTTTTCTATAGAAAAAAATGGGACCTGGGGTCCGGCGAATTTTTTTCTATAGAAAAAAATGGGACCTGGGGTCCGGCGAATTTTTTTCTATAGAAAAAAATCGAACCTGGGGTCCGGCGAATTCTTTTCTATAGAAAAAAATGGGACCTGGGGTCCGGCGAATTTTTTTCTATAGAAAAAAATCGAACCTGGGGTCCGGCGAATTCTTTTCTATAGAAAAAAATCGAACCTGGGGTCCGGCGAATTTTTTTCTATAGAAAAAAATCGAACCTGGGGTCCGGCGAATTTTTTTCTATAGAAAAAAATCGAACCTGGGGTCCGGCGAATTTTTTTCTATAGAAAAAAATCGAACCTGGGGTCCGGCGAATTTTTTTCTATAGAAAAAAATCGAACCTGGGGTCCGGCGAATTTTTTTCTATAGAAAAAAATCGAACCTGGGGTCCGGCGAATTTTTTTCTATAGAGAAAAATGGGACCTAGGGTCCTGTGAATTTTTTTCTATAGAAAAAAAATCGAACCTGTTTTGCAATGAATTTTCCTTTTTCCCCTCCACTGTATCTCCCATTTCTCGTGGGAATGCATATTTTACCATAACAACTTTTTTGTTTCACCTTTTGACCATCTAAACGTGTGAACAGCGAGCGTACTTTGTTGATTTGTATTGGAAAATAAAACCTGCTGACACTCGCTCCAGAACACACACACATACCCTCCGCAGCAACATCATGTCCCAAAATAACGACAGTAACGGAAATAGCCGCCAAACGGATGCCAACAAACGAAGCAAATGATTCATTTCCGATGATGAGTCTGCGGATGCCAGTAAAACAAACGGTGACGTTGACACCGTCGCATTGGTGGCACCGTCAAGAGTGGCAAAACGGTGGACAATGGCAGCAAACGGAACCACAAGTCACAGGAATAGAAAGCTGGGTGAGTGAGTGTCGCTATGTGTGTGTGTGTGAAGGATTCAACAGAATCAGGACATACCCAGCCTGCTTAGCAGGTATGGGCAATAAGTTAAGCACACACACACATCGGCATGCCTTCTATGGCAAATGTCAGTTGGGACGCCAGGAGTTACTGGCTTTTGGTGGATTTTTAAAAATGCTTTGCATGTTATTGATGTTGTCGCCATGTCTTGTTGTTGTTGTTGCTGTTTCTACTGCTCCTGGTGGTGATATGTAAAATCAAACATCAGCGAATTTCCAACATTAACAGCATGGTCATCAAATACCAATGACACCAGGAGGGATATTCCTGCCGTCCTTCACAAACACTCATTGCTTTGCTACCTTGCTGGGCTAACAGGTCGTAAATTTCCCGACACCAGGTTTAGTGGACGCTGTGCCTGCCTCCGTCATTTGGGCATAACATTGTTTCATTGCCACGTTTCAAATTTAGCATATCGATGGATAGATCGGCAGGAGCGAATGACAAAACCATGGGAAAAGGTGTTTTGGGAAATAGTCCTTATTTTTGAGGGGGAGGGGGAAGGGTAGAGTAATTTACACTGTTGTCGTTTTCGATGTTTGTCAAATACACAGGCCCACACGGATGGATATGTGTTTGTAAACATTGTTAACATGTTGTGAGAACTGTGTGGGTGTGTGTGTTTTATGAGCCTGCTAATAGATGTGGGTACAAGAGATTTTTTTAGAGGTGCAAGGATATGAATATGATGGCCATAATTTTGAGGAATGTCAATATGAATATTTTTTTCTTTTGGTTGAAAAATATTTCAAATATTGCGGAATGGGGGAAATTTTGTTTAGAATATCAAATAAATCTTAAATTCAAATTTGAAAATAAATGAAAATTGTGAACACAAGTTTTCAATGACGATGCAAATTTGGGGATAATTTTTCATGGGTAAATATCATAGGTGGAGATATCATTTGTTCCGAGACTCATAATGAAATTGGATGCAGAATATTTGTTTCTCGAACATCCTTCTCCTATAACCACGTCTAGGGGGCACAATCAAGCATTTATTCGAGAAAACTAAAAATAAATGAAAATATTTGACCTGAACATTCCATAAAGATGCAAATGTGGGTGGTCACATTTCATGGGTAAATATCATATGTGGAGATATAATTTGGTCTGGTACTCATAGTGAAATCAGGTGTAGAATATTTATTCCTCGAACCTCCTTCTCCTACAACCACGTCTTGGGGCCACAATCAAGCATTTATTCGAGAAAACTAAAAATAAATGAAAAATGTTGACCTAAACATTCATATGTGGAGATATCTTTTGTTCTGGAACTCATAGTGAAATTAGGTGTAGACTATTTGTTCCTCGAACGTCTTCCTCCTAAAACCCCGCCTTGGGGGCACAATCAAGTATTTATTCGAGAAAACTAAAAATAAAGTAAAAATGTTGACCTTAACATTCCATAAAGAGGCAAATGTGGGGGGTCATATTTCATGGCTAAATATCATGTGTGGAGATATCATTTGTTCTGGAACCCATAATGGAATTGGGTGCAGAATATTTGTTCCTCGAACATTCTCCTCCTAAAACCACGTTTTGGGGCCACAATCAAGCATTTGTTCAAGAAAACTAAAAATAAATGAAAATAGTTGACCTGAACATTCCATAAAGACGCAAATTTGGGGGGTCGTATTTCATGAATAAATATCATATGTGGAGACATAATTTGTTCTGGAACTCATCATGAAATTGGGTATGGAATATTTGTTACTCGAACATCCTTCTCTTAAAACCAATATTTAAGGGCATAATCAAGCATTTATTCCAAAAAAACTAAAAATAAATGAAAATAGTTGACCTGAACATTCCATAAAGATGCAAATTTGGGGGATCATATTTTATCGGTAAATATTATGTATAGAGGTATCATTTGTTCCGAGACTCATAATGAAATTGGGTGTAGAGTATTTGTTTCTCGAACATCTTCCTCATATAACCATGATTTGGCGCCATAATCAAGCAATTATTGGAGGAATTCAAAAATTAAACTAAAAAATTTGTTTTTTTAATTGCCTAAATTTTGGGGGGGTGATATTTTATTGGTAAATATCATGTGTGGAGATATCATTTGTTCTGGAACTCATCATGAAATTGGGTGCAGAATATTTGTTCCTCGAACATCCTCCTCCTAAAACCACGTCTTGAGTCACAATCACGCATTTATTCGAGAAAATTAAAAATAAATGAAAATAGTTGACCTGAATATTCTATAAAGATGCAAATTTGGGGGGTCATATTTCATGGCTAACTATCAGGTGTGGAGACATTATTTGTTCCGGAACTCATAATGGAATTGGGTGCAGAATATTTGTTCCTCGAACATCCTTCTCCTAAAACCACGTCTTGAGTCACAATCACGCATTTATTCGAGAAAATTAAAAATAAATGAAAATAGTTGACCTGAAAATTCCATACAGAAGCAAATTTTGGGGGTCATATTTCATGGCTAAATATTATGTGTGGAGATATAATTTGTTCTGAGACTCGTAATGGAATTGAGTCCAGAATATTTGTTCCTCAAACATCTTCCCTCTGTAATCATGATTTGGGGGCATAATGAAACATTTATTCGAGAAAACTAAAAATAAATGAAAATAGTTGACCTGAACATTCCATAAAGATGCAAATTTGGGGGGTCATATTTCAAGGCTAAATATCAGGTGTGGAGACATTATTTGTTCCGGAACTCATAATGGAATTGGGTGCAGAATATTTGTTCCTCGAACATCCTTCTCTTAAAACCAATATTTAAGGGCATAATCAAGCATTTATTCCAAAACAACTAAAAATAAATGAAAATAGTTGACCTGAACATTCCATAAAGATGCAAATTTGGGGGATCATATTTTATCGGTAAATATTATGTATAGAGGTATCATTTGTTCCGAGACTCATAATGAAATTGGATGCAGAATATTTGTTTCTCGAACATCCTTCTCCTAAAACCACGTCTTGGGGGCACAATCAAGCATTTATTCGAGAAAACTTAAAATAAATGAAAATAGTTGACCTGAATAATCCATAAAGAGGCTAATTTGGGGGGTCATATTTCATAGCTAAATATCATATGTGGAGATATAATTTGTTCTGGAACTCATAGTGAAATCGGGTGTAGAATATTTGTTCCTCGAACATCTTCCCTCTGTAATCATGATTTGGGGGCATAATGAAACATTTTTTGGAGAAATCCAAAAATTAACCTCAAAAATTTGCTTTTTTAATTACTCAAGGCATTAATGAGTTTTCTCTCCCAAATATCGTTTTTTTTAGACTTATATTCTTTGGGGACCCCTATTTAAATTTTCTGGGGAGTATTTTTTTCTTAAACATTATTTTGCTAAAATAAAAATTTTCTGGAGAGATTATCTCATTTATAAAACGACTAAGAAGTGAATTTCGATAGAATAAATATTGATTTTCATATCAAAATCCATAGCTACATTTTTATGGTAATTATTATATATACAGATTTGGTTATTTTGGTGACCCATAATACAATTTTCCGGAGAATATTTTTCTCTTTAAGAGTATATGCCGTAAATGAAGCTTTGAGTGAGAATTTGGCACTCTTTTACAAAGAGCTCGAAATTGATTAGCTCCAAAACATGATGTTTTTTTCTAATTTTATACCTAAATTTATAACGATTTTGTAAGATATTGACTGCATATACCGACTTCATGTCTTCGGTGACCCCTAATGAAATTCCCTGCGTAATATTTTTCTCTTTGGCAGGTTTGCGCCAAAATAATTTTTTTGGGAGATTTTGGCTCTTTTTTAAAAACTATTAGATTAAATCAGCTTTCGAATATTTCCATGGTATTCCCGAGTTGTTAGATATTTTGCTTCTACATATATCGTTTTTATAGACCTACTTTCCCTAGGAACCTGTAGTGAAATTTTGCGGAGAGTATTTTTCTCTTTTACATCAAGTTTCTAAAATGAAGATTTAAGGTTGAGATTTACACTTTCTGAAAACAACTGAGAAATTAATTCCGAGAAATTATATTCAATATTAATTTACATATTAACGTCCATGGCTATATTTTTATGGTACTTATTATATATACAGATTTGACTCCTTTAGTGACCTATAATAAAATTTACCGGAGAATATTTTTCTCTTTGAGAGTACTAGCCGGAAATAAAGTTCTTGGAGAGAATTCGGCATTCTTTTCAAAAGACTACATAATTAGCTCCAAAAAATATCTGTTTTATAATGTTATACCCAATTGTATACTGATTTTTAAAAATATCAGCTATATATACCGTCTTCATGTCTTCGGCGACCCATAATGAAATTTTGTGAATAATATTTCTCTCTTTGGCAGTTTTGTCCTCCAATAAGTATTAACGGGAGATTTTGGTTCTTTTTAAGAACTACAAAATTTTCGCAGTTTTAAACAATTTCCATGTTAATCCGAAGTTGTTAGATAGCTTGTGTCTCCAAATATCGTTTTTGTAGACCTACTCTCTTTAGGGACCCATAGTGAAATTTTCCGGAGAGTATTTTTCTCTTTCACATCAATTTTCTAAAATGAAGATTTTCAGGAGAGATTATCTCCTTTTTAAAACGACTAAGAAATGGATTCTGAAAATACGGTTGAGATAAAAAAAAACTGCAACAAAGTCGAACGCCATAATTTGTAGATTTTTTTAATTTTATTGAATGAAAACAAAAATATCGGAAATAGCATCAAATTTTCGAATAAGTTAAGATTTGTTCGAATCGGTCACCTTTGGCATGAATTATGGCCTATAAGAAATTTCGGCATCCATTTAAAAACAAAAAAAAAAAATTACCTTAAAAACTACACTGCCCCTTTATATCCTCCTGTTTCCCTACCTCCTTCGGTTTGGGTTTTTATTCTCCCACTTAGTCCATATTCCCTTCAAGCTTCACTGATTTGCAGTTTTTTTTTTTTTTCAATTTTTTAGGCTCTAATTAGCCAATTACTGCCATGGCCATCTCCCCTGCAAAGGGAGTAACGGAGAATAGAGATAATTTAGACTAAATATAATTTCAATTTTTATTAAAAATTCATAAAGTTCTGGCTTTTTCCAGTAAATTATAAAATCATTATTATTTCTCTTTTTTTTTGGAAAACAATTATTAATAAATTATTTTTATGGCCGCCAATTAAATTTTCATGCAACAATAATCCAAATGATGGCCCACATTTTCCAACACTTTCACTGCAAATTCCGTTATTATCCACGAATCAAATTAAAAATATTTTAATGCAGTTCCGTTCCACACACTTCATAAAATGTTCAATTGTCCATGCGATGTTGCTGATGATCATCGTTGGTGCATTACAAAAAAAAAAAAAAAAACAATAACAAATTTGTAATTCAAATGGCAATCCATGGTCCTGGTTCTGGCCCATGATTCGGAACATGGAGACAAATTGCAATTATTGCACTTCAATAAATTTATTTTTATGGCAAATGACAAACCCTGCTTTTTTTGCAGCGTTACAAAATATAAAGGCTTAGCTGGGAACAAAGCCAGTCCAACCAACCATCATCTGACCAACATTCAATACTCTAATGAAATGGCATTAAAATGTACATATGCTCTGCCCCACCTCCCCTCCCTCCCTTTCATTTGTATATAGAATTTGTCTATCCTTTTCATCTCTATGACAAATTTGGTGCTAAAGGATATTCAATGTTGGCTGCTGAATAAATGGATGAATGAATGACTGGATGGTTTGATGGATGGATGCATGGCTTATTGAATGACTAGCCAGCCGACCATCCAACCAACCGGGAATATCAGTTACCATTGAATTTGGTTTGTATTCTATGCCTTATCTTCTTTTAGATGACATGGCTGGGTCGGCATGGCATTCGTTTTTTTGATGGTTACATTAAATGTTCTTTTTAAAATACTCATATGTCCGGTATTATTGTCCTGAGGGTAGACAAAGTTTGTTAAACCATTTGAATATATCTATTTTTTCAATAATTCCATTGCATTTTCTAACAAAAAATAAATTTCGATAACAATTATTTCAACAGAAAGTGTTATCGATAGCAACTTTTTCTTTAGTAAAGGTAATCGATGGGCTCATTTTCCATATATTTCTAAATCGATAACATAATTTTTTATAAAATATATTATCGATGACATAGGAAAAAAATTTCGATAACAACATTTTCTATGGCAAAAATATTCGATAACAGCTTTTACTACAGCAAAATTAAAGTGTTATCGATAGCAACCTTATCTATCTATAGTAAAGGTAATCGATGAACTCATTTTCCATCTAATATTAAACCGATAACATTATTTTTCATAAAATATATTATCGATGACATGGGAAAAAACTTTCGATAACAACATTTTCTATGGCAAAAATATTCGATAATATCTTTTTCTAAATTCACATTGTCCGAAAACAACATTTTGCATAGAAAAAAGTGGTTCGATAACTATTTGTGCCATGAAAAACATTTTCGATAACAATATTTGCCACAGAAAAGTTGGTCGATTAGAAACATTTTCTATGGGAAAATGGTTCGATAACAATATTTTCCATGGAAATTATATAGGTATCGTTTTGGATAACAAGGAAGTCTATATATACTGTTCGATAACCAGATTTTCTATAGAAAAAATTTTGATATCCATATCTAAAAAACATTTAAAACTTGTTCAATAATGGGTTTTTTTTAGGAGATATTGCCGATAACAACATTTCAACTCAAAAATGATAGATAATACCTTTTTTGTAACAAACATTTACGATAACTTCATTTCCTTCATTTCCGACATTCTCTAGAGAAAAAGTGTTCGATAACGACATTCTCAAGAGAAAAAAGTGTTCGATAACAATATTCTCTAGAGGAAAAGTGTTCGATAACAATATTTTGTAAAGAAAAATTTTTCGATAACCAAATATTCTAGAGAACACTTGGTCGATAACAAAATTTTCAATGGAACAGTTGGCCGATAACAACATTTTCTATAAAAAATTTAACCGATAACAAAATTTTCTATAGAAAAATTAACCGATAACAACATTTTCTATAGAAAATTTAACCGATAACAACATTTTTTATAAAAAAGTTAGCAAATAACAACATTTTCTATAGAAAATTTAACCGAAAACAACATTTTCTATAGAAAAGTTGATCGATAACAAAATTTTCCATTGAAATGTTGGCCGTTTACAACATTTTCTATAGAAAAGTTGGACGATAACAACATTTTTAATAGAAAAGTTAATCGATAACAATATTTTCTATAGAAAAATTAACCGATAACAACATTTTCTATAGAAAAGTTGGTCGATAACAAAATTTTCTTTTAAAATGTTGGCCGATAACAACATTTTCTATAGAAAAGTTGGACGATAACAACATTTTTAATAGAAAAGTTTTTCGATAACAATATTTTCTATAGAAAAGTTAACCGATAACAACATTTTCTATAGAAAAGCTGATCGATAACAAAACTTTCATGTAAATGTTGGCCAATAACAACATTTTTAATAGAAAAGTTAACCGATAACAACATTTTCTATAGAAAAGTTGGTCGATAACAACATTTTCTATAGAGAAGCTGGACGATAACAACATTTTCCATAGAAAATTTGAACGATAAAAACATTTTTAATAGAAAAGTTGATCGATAACAATATTTTTTATAAAAAAGTTAGTCAATAACAACATTTTCTATAGAAAAGTTGGCCAATAACTAAATGTTCTATAGAAAAGTTAACTGATAACATCATTTTCTACAGAAACTTGGCCGATAATAGAATTTTCTGTACAAAAGTTGGCCGATAACAATATTTTTTATAGAAAACTTGGACGATAACAACATTTTTAAAAGGGAAGTTAATCGGTAACAATATTTTCTATAAAAAAGTTAACCGATAATAGCATTTTCTATAGAAAAGTTGGTCGATAACAAAATTTCTATTGAAATGTTTGCCGATAACAACATTTTCTATAAAAAAAAATTAACCGATAACAACATTTTTTATAAAAAAGTTAATCGATAACAATATTTTCTATAGAAAAGTTAACCGATAACAACATTTTCTATAGACGAGTTTTTCGATAACAAAATTTTCTATAGATAATTTAACCGATAACAAAAATTTCCATAGAAAATTTGGCCGATAATAGCATTTTCTATAGAAAAGTTGGTCGATAATAACATTTTTGATAGAAAAGCTAACCGATAACAATATTTTCTATAGAAAATTTCGCCGATAACAACATTTTCTATAGAAAAGTTGACCGATAACAACATTTTCTTTAGAAAAATTGGCAGGTAATAACCTTTTTCTATAGAAAAGTTGGCCGATAACAAAATTTTAAATAGAAAAGTTGGCCGATAGCAGAATTATCTACAGGAAAATTAGCCGATAACAACATTTTTTATAAAAAAAAAGATAACAACATTTTTTATAAAAAAAAAGTTGGTCGGTTACAAAATTTTCTATAGAAAATTTAAGAAAAATAGGGTACATCAGATTCTCCTCGGCCGCACATAACCTCTTTTTGATTTTGCCTTCCGTCTTTGTGGCGAGACATACCACGAATGTTCGTGTGTGTGTGTGTTACCATTGCCAAACACATTTCGGCCATCAGTCGCACTCATTTGCGTCCCGCATAAATCAATTGCACTTGTCATCAACTCAATTAATTTTTGGCAAACAAAGTGCAGTAAATCAATTGCTTTGGCACTTGAATGTGTGGCTCTTAAAAAAGCGAAGAGGAAAAGCAACAAAAACAACGACAACAAAACAAACATGTCACCCAAGCATATTGGTTCTGGCCACAGGACACAAGAAAGGACAATGCGAACTGATACTGTAACCAATTTTCTTTTTTTTCGCATTTTTGTTTGATTTTATTCGGTTTTCTCTTTGCCGTTTGGCCGCTCCTTTTTTCTTTCGCCAACATGGAAAACATGGTTTATCTGCACCATGCATGCAAGTGGCATGCCAGAACCATGGATGCCAGGCAGGCAGCAGACAACATTGGCATATCACATCATTTCAAATGGAGTGCCACGGATGAGAGTGTATCAAATTGGGGTTAAAATGTGATTAAATTGGTTTTTTGTGTCACTTTTTGTTGTCGGTTGTGTCAACAACACCAACAGCAGCATCAGCATCGGTACATTTTTTTTTGGTTTCCTCCTGCCATGAAGGGGTACGAATACCAATGGGGTCAAACATGCATGGCGACCTGTGTCAAAGGCTTATAATTTTTTGAGGGGTTCCGGGTGCACCCTGGAAGTGATTTTCTGTTGACAAAAGTTAATGAGTAAATTGAATTTAATTGATGAAATTGAAAATAAATTAAAATGTTTATCGAACGGCTGGTGAAAGTCGCATGCAGGTTGGAAGCACACAAAAATGAAAAGGGTCATGTTAAAAATTAAAATAAAATAAAAAAAAAATAATAGAAAATGAGAATTTATGCATTAAGACTTGAAAAAATATTTTCAAAAAATCTACGATTGTTTGAATGCTTGAAGCAATATTTTTAAAAAAATCCACGTTTGTTTTAAAGCTTGTAAAAATATTTTTAAAAAATACTATTTTCTTTTAAAGCTTGAAAAAATATTTTTTTAAAAAATCCACGTTCGATTAAATATTTAAAAAAAGTATTTTTTAAAAAATCCACGTTTTTTTAAATATTTCAAAAAAAATTAAAAAATTCACGTTTGTTTAAATATTTAAAAAAAATATATTTTTTAAAATCTACGTTTGTTTAAATATTTAAAAAAATATATTTTTTAAAATCTACGTTTTTTTTAAATATTTAAAAAAATATATTTATTAAAATCCACGTTTGTTTAAATATTTAAAAAATATATTTTTTAAAATTCACGTTTGTTTAAATATTTAAAAAAATATAATTTTTAAAATCCAAGTTTGTTTAAATATTTAAAAAAATATATTTTTTAAAATCAACGTTTGTTTTAATATTAAAAAAAATATATTTTTTAAAATTCACGTTTGTTTAAATATTTAAAAAAATATTTTTTTAAAATCCACGTTTGTTTAAATATTTTAAAAAATATTTAAAAAAAAATACGTTTGTTGAAACATTTAAAAAAAAATTTAAAAAAATTACGTTTGTTTAAATATTTTTAAAAAAATATTTTTAAAAAATCCACGTTTATTTAAATATTTTTAAAAAATGCACGTTTATTTAAATATTTTAAAAAATATTTTTAAAAAATACGCGTTTATTTAATTATTTGAAAAAAAAAATATTTAAAAAAATCCACGTGTGTTTAAATACTTAAAAAAATATTTTTAAAAAATCCAATTTTTTTAATTACGTTTGTTTAAATATTTCAAAAAAAATATTTTAAAAAAAATCCACGTTTGTATTGATCCTTGAAAAAAATATTTTTAAAAAATCCACGTTTGTATTGATCCTTGAAAAAAATATTTTTAAAAAATCCACGTTTGTATTGATCCTTGAAAAAAATATTTTTAAAAAATCCACGTTTGTATTGATCCTTGAAAAAATATTTTTAAAAAATCCACGTCTGTATTGATCCTTGAAAAAAATATTTTTAAAAAATCCACGTTTGCATTGATCCTTGAAAAAAATATTTTTAAAAAATCCACGTTTGTATTGATCATTGAAAAAAATAGTTTTAAAAAATCCACGTTTGTATTGATCCTTGAAAAAATAGTTTTAAAAAATCCACGTTTGTATTGAGTCTTGAAAAATATTTTAAAAAAACCCACGTTTGTATTGATCCGTAAAAATATTTTTAAAAAATCCACGTTTGTATTGATCCTTGAAAAAAAATATTTTTAAAAAATCCACGTTTGTATTGATCCTTGAAAAAAATATTTTTAAAAAATCCACGTTTGTATTGTTTCCTGAAAAAATATTTTTAAAAAATCCACGTTTGTATTGATCCTTGAAAAAATATTTTTAAAAAATCCACGATTGTATTGAGCCATGAAAAAATATTTTCAAAAAATCCACGATTTCATTGAGCCTTTAAAAAATATTTAAAAAATCCTCGTTTGTATTGAGCCTTTGAAAAAAATATTTTTAAAAATTCCACATTTGTATTAAGACTTTGAAAAAAATATTGTTTAAAAAATCCACGTTTGTATTGAGCCCCGAAAAAATATTTTTTTAAAATCCACGTTTGTATTGATCCGTGAAAAAAATATTTTTAAAAAGTTCGCACTCGTTTTAATGTTTATTTTTTTTTAATTATTTTTTTTAAATACATTTAAGACGAATTGTTTAGGGTACCTCTATGCGTATACATTTTGTCCAAATTCATACGCCCTTAGTTTTTTTTTTTTCTTTTATATTTTAATTTCGTTTTAGTTCTTTTCAATTTATTTTCAATTATTTGTGCTCTTGCATATTTTCCCAAAATCTGTTTATTTAAATTTTTGGAAAATCTCTGTATATCTCGTTTGGAAAATTGTTATTTATTCTTTGCACTCAGCTGCGGAGATGCAGTTTAATTTTTACCAATATTTCTTGTGTGATTTATAGGTTTCAGGATTTGGCCAGCCATCATTTAACAAATGGCAGACACAGACGTCCCCGACGAGAACGAGAACGACGAAGGAGAAGCAGTAGATGAAAGATGGAACAAACAACAAATGACTGGCTCTCAGCACTAAGATCAAACTAATCTTTCGTAACCTCCACCAGGCAGCCGCTCCGCAACAAAAAGAATATTCAAACAGCAAAGACAGAGGCCTAGAGTGCAACATGACCATCCAATTTCTTGACCAATTTTCTATGATGTTTGTGGTTCTAGGGGTGTTTGAGGTTTTGAATTATGGCAGGGATTGCATTGCTTTGTTTTGTTTTGTTTCATTTCATTCAAAACGATTTGGCACAAGGATTTGTTCCTTTGGCCAACCAAAGCCAAAGGAACAAAAAAATGCGATAAGTGGAAGATGCCTTTTCCCAGGCAGGCCAACAAATGTGAGCCTATTTTATAAATGCACTAACCATTGCACTTTTCGGCATCTACGAGAGGCATGTCCTGTTTCATCAACGGCAAGGACCCCCCAAAAAACAAAAAAAGGCCAACAAGGAGTTAACTGGCTTTGGCTAAAATAACTGGTCGCTCCTTTCATGGCGCTCCTCAAAGTGTGTCGTAGCCTTCACATTTGCCACACTAACTGAAGCCGAACCAAATCCTTGCATCTTGGTATGGTACATTGTGTGATTTCATCTGCAATTCATGAAACAATTTCTGCTGAACTTCTCTGGAAAAACAAAGCGGACAAAACGGATTCGCATCTACGGAAAAGAAAATGTTATGTGACATCAGTGAGCTCCTCTTCTGTTTTACGATGTTGCAAAAGTTCTGGTTTTTTGGGGAGAATATTTTGAGGGGTTATGGTGAAGTGGTGTTAAAATGTCTAGGCTCTGTGAAGGCTTTTTTTTGGAGAGGGGTTGAGACAAATGGAAAGAACCTGCAGACAAATGTAGAGGCTTGAAAACAAAGTCCTGGCAAACAGGGAGCCGTTGGTCTTAACAAATGTTATTTTTAGGGAATGCAATGCATTTTGGGGCATCGCAGAGGAACAGTGGGACCATGAGGACATTTTAAGGATCATTATGAATTTGGTTTTTGTATAATATTTTCTCAAGGTTTGTTTAAAAAGTGGTATTTATTCAAAAATACTTTTTCAGGAGGAACAGTGGGACCTTTTCTGTTAAGGACATTTTAGAGATCATCCAAAAAAGTGAATTTATTTCAAATATTTTCTCAACGTTTAATGCAAACAAGGATTTTTTAAATTCCTTTTTTTGCAGGAGGCACAGTGACCATAATTCTTTAAGCATATTTTATGGATCATCCATAAAAGTGAATTTTTTAATAATATTTTTTCATGATTTGATAAATACGTGGATTTTTTTATACCTTTTTCAGGGGGAAGAGTGAGCCCATATTTATTTTATTTTATTTATAATTATAATTTTTTTTTTTTTTTTTGATAAGGATATTTTAAGGATCCTCAATAAAAGTTAATTTTTTTAAAATATTTTCTCAAGGTTTGTTACAAAAGTGGATTTTTTTTTTGAAAATAATTTTTTTACATGAGTAACAGTGGGACCCTAAGTTTTCTATTTTTTAAGGATATTTCAAGGATCAGCCATAAAAGTGAATTTTGTCTTAAATATTTTTAAATATTTTTCTCAAGGTTTGATGTAATCGTCTATTTTTTAAAAAAAAAATATTTTTTTGCTGGAGGAAGAGTGGAACCATGTATTTGTTTTTCTTTTTTTGTTAAGGATATTTTAAGGATCATCCATAAAGGTGAATTTTTTTAATATTTTCTCTAAAGTTTGATAAAAACGTGGATTCTTTTCAAAAATAATTTTTTACTGGAGGAACAGTGGGACCATATTTTTTTTATTTTATTTCTTTATTTATTTGTTTTTTTTTTTTTGTTAAGGATATTTTAAGGATCATCAATAAAAGGTAATTTTTTGAAATTATTTTCTCAAGGTTTGTTGCAAAAGTGGATTTTTTCGAAAAGACTTTTTTTACGGGAAGAACAGTGGGACCATATTTGTTCTATTTTATTTTATTTATTTATTTATTTTTTTGTTAAAAATATTTTAAGGATCCTTAATAAAAGTTAATTTTTTAAAATATGGGGACCATAATTTTTCTATTTTTTTAAGGATATTTTAAGGATTAGGCATAAAAGTGAATATTTTAATAATATTTTCTCAAGGTTTGATACAAAGGTGGATTTTTTAAAAATATTTTTTTACAGGAGGAACCGTGGGACATTTTTTTTATTTTTTTGTTAAAGATATTTTAAGTATCATCGATAAAAGTAAATTTTTAAATAATATGTTCTCAAGGTCTGTTACAAATTTTTTTTTTTGAAAATAGTTTGTTACAGGAGTAACAGTGGGACCATACTTTTTCTATTTGATAAGGATATTTCAAGGATCAGCCATAAAAGTGAATTTTGTTTTAAATATTTTCTCACGGTTTAATGCAAAGGTCGATTTTTTAAAAAATACTTTTTTGCTCCATGAAGTTGAATTTTCTCATAGTTTGATAAAAACGTGGATTTTTTCAAAAATAATTTTTTACTGGAGGAACAGTGGGACAATTTGTTTCTTTTTGTTAAGGATGGTTTAAGGATCATCCATAAATTTGATTTTTTGAAAATATCTTCCCAAGTTTTGATGCAAACTTGCTGTTTTATTTTTTTTTTTCAGGAGGCACAGTGGGACCATAATTTTTTAAGGATATTTTAAGGATCCAACATAAAAGTGATTTTTTTGAAAATATTTTCTTTAAATTTGATACAAAGGTGGATATTTTTGCAAAAAAAAACTTTTTAGAGGAGGAACAGTGGGACCATTTTTATTTATTTTTTGCTTTTTTATTTTTTTTCAGGAGGCACAGTGGGACCATAATTTTTTAAGGATCCAACATAAAAGTGATTTTTTTGAAAATATTTTCTAAAAGTTTGATGCAAAGGTGGATATTTTTGCAAAAAAATACTTTTTAGAGGAGGGACAGTGGGACCATTTTTATTTATTTTTTGTTAAGGATGTTTTATGGATCAGCCACAAAAGTGAATATTTTTATATTATTTTCTCAAGTTTTGGATTTGATTTTTTTTGGATGTGGATTTTTTTAAAAATACTTTTTTACGGGAGGAACAGTGGGACATTTTTTTGATAAGTTTTTTTATGGATTATTATAAGTGAATTTTTAAAAAATATTTATTCTAGGATTGATAAAAACGTGGATTTATTTAAACAACCTTTTTATAGGAGGCACAGTGGGACCATCATTTTTTTAAGGACATTTTAAGGATCTTACATAAAATTTATTTTTCTTGAAAATATTTTCTAAAAGATTGATGCAGACTTGGATTTTTTTAAAAAAATACTTTTTTAAAACAGGAACAGTGGGACCAATTATTATTATTATTATTATTATTATTATTATTATTATTATTATTATTATTATTATTATTATTATTATTATTATTATTATTATTATTATTATTATTATTATTATTATTATTATTATTATTATTATTATTATTATTATTATTATTATTATTATTATTATTATTATTATTATTATTATTATTATTATTATTATTATTATATTATTATTATTATTATTATTATTATTATTATTATTATTATTATTATTATTATTATTATTATTATTATTATTATTATTATTATTATTATTATTATTATTATTATTATTATTATTATTATTATTATTATTATTATTATTATTATTATTATTATTATTATTATTATTATTATTATTATTATTATTATTATTATTATATTATTATTATTATTATTATTATTATTATTATTATTATTATTATTATTATTATTATTATTATTATTATTATTATTATTTTTTTTTTTTATTTATTTATTTATTTAATTTTTTTTTTTTTTTTTTTTTTTTGACATTTAAAGGATCAGCCAGTGAAGTGAAGTTTTTAAAAATATTTTCTCATGGTGCGAAACAAACGTGGTTTTTTTCAAAAAATAATTTTTACCGGACGAACAGTGGGACCATATTTTTTTATTTATTTTTTTTTTTTTTTATTTATTTAACATTTTTTTTTTTTTTTGATATTTTATATAACATCCTACAAAAAATGTTTTTTTAATTTTCTCAAGGTTTGATGCAGACTTAGATTTTTTTAAAAAATACTTTTTTGCAAGAGGAGCGGTGGGACCATAATTTGTTTAAGGATATTGCAAAGATCATTCAAAAAATTTTAAAAATATTTTCTAATTTTTTGGAATTTTTTAAAAATGATTTATTTGACATTTTCTATTTTTTCCAAGGACCATATGATATCCTCGCTTTGTGTCCCACTGTTTCGATTGCATCCTTCTCTGTTGCAGCAGGCAGTACCACTTCCATCGCCCAGAAATTGGCTGTTTGCTAAATTACCATGCATTTGACTTTGAACCATTCGAAGAATGGCAAACACTAAGACCCCATGTCCTGTCATGTCAAACGACCATTCGCCTGAGATCTTAACCCAAAACTCAAAGGAAAAGCAGCCGAGCAACAAGACCCTGCGCCACCCCACAAAGAAAAACATGGCCCGAGGATAATAGTGATGATGACATGTGTCATTACTTACAGTTCACAATCAATAGATTTGAAATATTGCCAAGGCAAAAACACTTGACACCAGATGAGGTGGCTGATCCTTTGCCATCTCACATTGGGTGTCCTTTTTGCCTTGTAATGATATTTTACATTGGAATTGTATTTATCTATTTTAAGTTGTAAGCTAAACTGAATATAAACAAATCAAAATGTTTTGTTAGGCCAGCAAAAAAGGATAACCCCAAAACTTGAAGGACAATACGACATTGAGTTAATATTCAAACAAAAAGTCCCTTTTTGGGTGATGCCAAGATTGATTTACGTTTAAATAGATTTCTTGACCAAAAACACACTCACGCACACCAAGGATGTAACAACACCCTGAGGTCCTTTTTTCTAGGAGTCTTTTTTTGTTCATCTCTCTCTCTCTCTCTCTCTCTCTCCCGGAGTTAAATTAAAGTGGCAACAACAATTGTAATTACAACTGGTTACACCACACTTCAGCTCACATTGGCTTTACCAATTGCCTGGCTGTCTGTCCAGCGGTCTGTCTGTCTGCCTCTCGGTTTTGTTTGTCATTGTCTTGTTTAGTTTGCAATCCCTGAAAAATAACCCCCGAAATGAATGACTGAGATTTATCAAAAGGTAATTTATATATTTATGCTAGTTTTGGTTTTTTTGGCAGCAAGAGGGGATCAGGGAGAGAGGGGGAAGAGGAAAAGCGACACTACCAAATTCCATGCCTAGTCCTAAGATAGTTTGGAATACATATTTGCATTTTCATGTTGTTAGCATTTGCCTCCAGTATTAGTTAGTAGATCTATGGTAATGTGACTTTTGTTTTTAGTTTTCCTACCAGCTACTCCTGCTACTTCACCCTAGGCCTCAGTTCGAAAGACCATAGTTAAGCAGTTCTGCAACAACAAATGGCAAAATTTAAAGGCATTCCAAAAGTAATAAATCGCCGCTTTAACATTTGCACAAACTTTACGAGTTACGAATGCAGGAACAGATGTCAGGACAGAGGCAGAGAGAGAGAGAGAGAAAAAGAGAAAATAGGCAGGGGAGAGCAACCAGCTAGAGTTTTTAAAAAGGAAAAAAAATAAAAAGAATTTAAAAAAATAATTTGAAAATATTTTTAAAAAATCCACGTACATAGGGGAGCCTTGGAAAAAATATTTTTTAAAAGATCTACGTTCATAGGAAGACTTGGGAAAAAATAAAAAAATATTTAAAAAAAACCCACGTTTATATGTAGACTTTGGGAAAAAAGAAAAAAAAATTGAATTTTTTTTTAAATCCACGTTTGTAGGTAGATTTGGAAAAAAAAAATAGAAAAATATTTTTTTAAAAAACCTACACTTATAGAAGACCCTGGAAATATTAAAAAAATCCACGTTTATAGGAGGGCAATAAAAAATATTAAAATTAAAAAAATCCACATTTATAAAAGTACCTTGAAAATATTTATTAAAATATCCACTTTGAAAGGAAAAAAATAATATTTTATTAAAAGATAATTTTAAAAACACAACGTTCATCGGAGGACATTGAAAATATACGCTCATAAGAGGACCTCGAAAAAAATATTTTCAAAAAATCCACTTTTATACAAGGACTTGGAAAAATATTTTTAAAAAAATGCTTTTTCATAGGAGGACTTTGAAAAACATTTTTAAAAAATCCACGTTCATGGGATGACTTCGAAAAATATTTTTAAAAAATCCACGTTTATGGGAGGACTTTGAAAAATATTTTTAAAAAATCCACGTTTATAAAAGGACCCTGAAAATATTTATTAAAATATCCACGGACAATGAAAAATATTCTTTTTAAAATTCATGCTCATAAGAGGACCTCGAAAGAAATATTTTCAAAAAATCCACTTTTATAGAAGGACTTTGAAAAATATTTTTAAAAAATCCACGTTTATAAAAGGACCCTGAAAATATTTATTAAAATATCCACGGACAATGAAAAATATTTTTTTTAAAATTCATGCTCATAAGAGGACCTCGAAAGAAATATTTTCAAAAAATCCACTTTTATAGAAGGACTTGGAAAAATATTAAAAATAAAATGCTTTTTTATCGGAGGACATTGAATTTTTTTTTTCAAAAACCCACGTTCATCGGAGGACATTGAAAAATATTTTTTTTAAAAAACCCACGTTCCTAAGAGAACCTCGAAAAAAATATTTTCAAAAAATCCACTTTTATAGAAGGACTTGGAATAATATATTTAAAAAAATCCCCGTTCATGGGAGGACTTTGAAATTTTTTTTTAAAAAAATCCACGTTCATGGGATGACTTTGAAAAATATTTTTAAAAAAATGTTTTTTTAAAGGAGGACTTGGAAAAATATTTTTAAAAAAATGTCTTTCATAGGAGGACTTTGAAAAATATTTTTAAAAAATCCACGTTCATGGGATGACTTTGAAAAATATTTTTAAAAAAATGTTTTTTTATAGGAGGACTTTGAAAAATATTTTTAAAAAATCCACGTTCATGAGATGACCTTGAAAAATTCATTTTTATAAAAGTCCACGTTTACAGGAAGACGTTGCGAAATATTTAAAAAAAATCCACGAGTATAGGACAACATTGAAAAAATATTTTTTAAAATAAATCCTAGATCATAGAAAGACCTTGAAAGACATTTTTAAAAAAATCCACGTTTAAAAGGGGACCTTGAAAATATTTTTAACAAAAATCACGTTCATGGAAGGACCTTAAAAATTATTTTTAAAAAAGTTCACGTTTATAGGAGGACCTTAAAAAATATTTTTAAGAAATCCACTTTTATAGCAACACTTTTTATATTAAAAAAATTAAGGATGACATTGAAATATATTTTTTTAAAAAATCCACGTTTATGACCCATGGAACTTGAAAAATATTTTTAAAAATCCGGCTCGTAAGAGGATCTTAAAAAATATTTTAAAAAAATCCACGCTCATATGACAAACTTGAAAAATATTTTTAAACAAGATCCACGTTTATGGGAGGACCTAGGAAATTTGTTTTTACATTGGGAAGGAACTTGAAAAATAATTTTTAAAATCCAGGTTCGTAGGAGGACTTTGAAAAATATTTTTAAAAAATCCACGTTCATAGGGGACCCTGAAAAATATTTAAAAAAATCAACCTTCACTGGAGGACCCGGAAAAAAATTAAAAAAAATCAAATCCACGTTCATAGAAGAAACTTGAAAAATATTTTAAAAGTACACATTTATAAGAGAACTTTTAAAAATATTTTTTAAAAAATGCTCGTTCATAGAAGGACCTTAAAATATATTTTAATAAAATCCACGTTTATGGGACGACCTTAGAAAATAATTGTTTAAAAGTCCACGGTAGTGTTTTTTTATAAAAAAATAATTATTTTTAAAAAATCCACTGTTGTGTTTTTTTATAAAAAAAATTATTTTTAAAAAATCCACTGTTGTGTTTTTTTATAAAAAAATTATTTTTAAAAAATCCACTGTTGTGTTTTTTCATAAAAAAATAATTTTAAAAAGTCCACGTTTTATTTTTTTATAAAAAAATAATTTTAAAAAATCCACGTTTGAATTTTGTTATGAAAAAATTATTTTAAAAAATCCACGTTTGTATTTTGTTATGAAAAAATTATTTTAAAAATCCACGTTTGTATTTTGTTGTGAAAAAATAATTTTAAAAAAATCCACGTTTGTATTTTGTTATGAAAAAATAATTTAAAAAAATCCACGTTTGTATTTTGTTGTGAAAAAATAATTTTGAAAAATCCACGTTTGTATTTTGTTGTGAAAAAATAATTTTAAAAAATCCACGTTTGTATTTTGTTATGAAAAAATAATTTAAAAATTCTACGTTTGTATTTTGTTGTGAAAAAACAATTTTAAAAAATCCACGTTTGTATTATTTTTCATAAAAATATATTTTTAAAAGAGCAACGTTTGTACTTTGTTATGAAAAAAAGTTTTAAAAAATCCACGTTTGTATTTTGTTATGAAAAAATAATTTTTAAAAATTTACGTTTATATTTTTTCATGAAAAAAAATATTTTAAAAAATTTATGTTTATATTTTTTCATGAAAAAATTATTTTAAAAAATCCACGTTTGTGTTTGCAATAAAAAATAAAATAAAAAAATCCCCTTTTGTATTTTTTATGAAAAAAATAATTTTAAAAAATCCATTAATTAAAAAACGATATGAAAAATATGTAAAGTATATGTATATTGTGGTACAGAGAATGTTGCCCTGACCTGCCTATTTGACATCCTTGTACCCCATTTCGATTTCCATCATATATGTGTGAACTCTAAACTCTTTCTTTTCATTTGTTATTCCTTTTTTGGGGTAAAAAACCGAGAAAGCATAGAAAGAAACTCTAACTCTTTGTACCAAATCAAATTCATACTGACACACACATACACACACACACCAGGCAGGACATCAATATATATATGGAGCTGAAGTAAAATTCTACTCAAAGGACATGCAACGAAAACAAAAAAAAAAATGCCAACCTACCTACATTTCATTCGTATGCATGCAAATGCATAGAAATGAGTTTTCATATGTTTTCTTCATTTTCCAAAGGAAAATCACAGGGCAAAGGAAATGAGAAATGTTTGCAATTGGGTGAGGGAGGGGTCGTTTCTTTTTTCTGTGAAATGAGACTGAGAGATAAATTGAATTTATAGAAATTTTGTAAACACAATTTTGGGTACTGAGGACGAAGGAGAGGTCCTCTGAGAATTTTGATTTAAATTAATTTCAAATCCACTTAACTACTGGTCTTTGGTTCACACACACACATATACATATGGTCACCCACACATATGTTGGCTTAGCTTGGCCAAAGGACTAAGGAGTTTCTTTTTTGTTTGTCAACCATCCATCCAAATAGGAATAATGATGCCCAGGCATTCAGGCATATCAAACATGCTTAGTTTTTTGGTTTTAAAGGACATTTTGATAAATTTGTAGTTTTCATTTATAAAGAATTATTTTTGTATTCTTTTTTTTTTCTAAAACAAAAAAAGATTTATTTATTTTGAAATTTTAACAGCAAACATTTAAGAAACATTTTACACAATTGCAAAGGATTATTCTTTGCCAGGATGGCCTTGCCAGGTCTTGTATGCTATTGCATGTGTGTCCTTGTTTTCCTTGATAAATACCTGAATTATGCCATGGCATGCCAAAATGGCATTTATTATTGCTAATAATAAATCAAATATATGGATATGGATTGGAAGGCCCTACAATAGGGTGGAGGGTAAGATGTGGTCATTTTTTAAATAAAAAATCCCAACCTTAAAAAATGTTTTTAAAAAACCCCGTCAGAGTTAATTCTTGAAAAATATTTTTACCAATTCCAGATCAGAGTTAGTCCTTGAAAAAAAAAAAATAAAAACTAAAAAAAAAAGAAAAATCTACGCCAGAATTAGTTAGTAAAAATCCACGTTTGTTTAAATGTTTGAAAAAAATATTTTTTAAAAATCCACGTTTGTTTAAATGTTTGAAAAAAATATTTTTTAAAAATCCACGTTTGTTTAAATGTTTGAAAAAAATATTTTTTAAAAATCCACGTTTGTTTAAATATTTGAAAAAAAAAATATTTTTTTTTAAAAAATCCACGTTTGTTTCAATGCTTGAAAAAATATTTTTAAAAAAATCCACGTTTGTTTAAATATTCGAAAAAAAATATTTTTTAAAAATCCATGTTTGTTTAAATATTCGAAAAAATATTTTTAAAAGTACCCACGTTTGTTTTAAAATTGGAAAAAAAATATTTTTAAAAAATCGACGTTTATACTGAACCCTGAAAAAATATTTTTAAAAAATCCACGTTTGTATTGAGCCCTGAAAAAATATTTTTAAAAAATCCACGTTTGTATTGAACCCTGAAAAAATATTTTTAAAAAATCCACGTTTGTATTGAGCCCTGAAAAAATATTTTGTAAAAATCCACGTTTGTATTGAGCCCTGAAAAAATATTTTTAAAAATCCACGTTTGTATTGAGCCCTGAAAAAATATTTTTAAAAAATCCACGTTTGTATTGAGCCTTGGAAAAAATATTTTTAGAAAATCCACGTTTGTATTGAGCCCTGAAAAAATATTTTTAAAAAATCCACGTTTGTATAGAGCCTTGAAAAGTATTTTTAACAAATCCACGTCTGTATAGAGCCTTGAAAAAATATTTTTCTTAAAAAATCCACGTTTGTATTGAGCATTGAAAAAATATTTTTTAAAAAAAATCCACGTTTGCATTGAGCCTTGAACAAATATTTTTTAAAAAATCCACGTTAATTTTGAGGCTTGAAAAAATATTTTTAAAAAATCCACGTTTGTTTAAATACTTGAAAAAATATTTTTTAAAAAATCCACGTTAATTTTGAGGCTTGAAAAAATATTTTTAAAAAATCCACGTTTGTTTAAATATTTGAAAACATATTTTTAAAAAATCCATGTTTGTTTAAATATTTGAAAAAAAAAAAAATATTTTTAAAATATCCACGTTTGTATTGAGCCTTGAAAAAATATTTTTAAAAAATCCACGTTTGTATTGGGCCTTGAAAAAATATATTTTAAAAAATCTACGTTTGTGTGAGCCTTGAAATAATTTTTTTTCAAAATCAACATTTGTGTCAAACCTTGAAAAAATATTTTTTAAAAAATCCACGTTTATGTTGAGCCTTGAAAAAATATTTTTAAAAAAATCTACATTTATGTTAAGCCTTGAAAAAATATTTTTAAAAAATTTACGTTTGTGTGAGCCTTGAAATAATTTTTTTTAGAAATCAACATTTGTGTCAAACCTTGAAAAAATATTTTTTAAAAAATCCACGTTTATGTTGAGCCTTGAAAAAAATATTTTTAAAAAAATCTACATTTATGTTAAGCCTTGAAATTTTTTTTTAAATCCACGTTTGTATTGAACCTTCAAAAATATTTTTTTTAGAAATTAACATCTGTATCAAACGTTGGAAAAATATTTTTTAAAAAATCCACGTTTATGTTGAACCCTGAAAAAATATTTTTTAAAAAATCCACGTTTACGTTGAGCCCTAAAAAAATATTTTTTAAAAAATCCACGTTTATGTTGAGCCCTGAAAAAATATTTTTTAAAAAATCCACGTTTACGTTGAGCCCTTAAAAAATATTTTTTAAAAAATCCACGTTTGTATTGAGCCTTGAAAAAATATTTTTAAAAAATCCACGTTTGTATTGAGCCTTGAAAAAATATTTTTAAAAAATCCACGTTTGTATTGAGCCTTGAAAAAATATTTTTAAAAAATCCACGTTTGTGTTGAGCTTAAAAAAATATTTTTTTAAAAAAATTCGCGTTTGTGTTGAGCTTTGAAACAATATTTTTTAAAAAATCCACGTTTGTGTTGAGCTTTGAAAAAATATTTTTTTTTTTTAAAAAACCACGTTTATGTCAATCTTTGGAAAAATATTTTTTTTTAAAAGTCCACGTTGTGTTGAGCCTTAAAAAATATTTTTTTAAAAATCCACTTTGAGAAATATTTTTTTTTTAAATATCCACGTTTGCGTTGAGTCTTATAAAAATATTTGTTTAAAAAATCCAAGTTTGTAATGAGCCTTGAAAAGCAATTTTTTAATATCCTCCTTAGATTTAGTGCTTAAAAATGTTTAAAAAATCCAATTTTTTTTTTTTTTGTTTTTTTTTTTTAACCGACTATAATTTCTAAACATCCTTTTTCACATTTCCCTCTCCTCTCGATCCCTCCTAGCACATATCAATAACCAACAACTGCCATAACATAATTTGCCATAAATTCCCAATATTTCCCGGAGAGGGGAATACAAAAACACTTCAAAATGCCATGGAAAACATGCCAGCAAATTAAACCCATTCCCAGAGAATTTTTCATTTTTCCCCAGAAAACTGGTCGAGAGCCACATGTGTTGCCTCTATTCTAATATCAAACATACCAATATTGTACCGCACTCATACACACGCACACCCCGACACCCATCAAACATATTTAATGACAAGCCATGGAATTTCATTTCATCTGGTCTCCATCCATGAGTTTACATTGCCTACTTTTAGGCTAGTCAATGCATACAGACATCCGGCATTCGATTTCTGCATTCATTAGAATTCGTTGAAGCCTTCAGCCGTTCAATGCAACAAATGATGAATGGATATCAAGTGCAATCAATGCAGCAGAACCAAAAATGGAGACTTCAAGTCAGCCGACAGACGGAAATGCAGACGGAGGTGAGGCGAGCGAAGGGATAACGAGGATGTTAGGTGGAGTGGAGTATGTTAGACAGTAAGGGATAAAAGTGGGACTGCTAGTGGAAATTCTTGAGAACTTCTTTCATAGAATCCATCAGCTTTAGTCTTGAAAAAATATTTTAAAAAATGCACTTTTTTATTCCACGCCTTGAGAAGGGTTGGTAAAAAAATTTAAAAAAAAGTAAAAAAAATCAAGCCTTGGGACGAGTTGGTCCTTGAAAAATCCACCCCTTGGTCCTTAAAAAATCCAAGCCTTGAGAGGAGTTGATCCTTGAAAAATCCAAGTCTAGAGAAGTGTTGGTCCTTGAAAAAAAAAAATATTTAAAAAAAAAATATAAAAAAATTAAAAAAAATTCAAGCCTTGGGGCGAGTTGGTCCTTGAAAAATCCACCCCTTGATCCTTAAAAAATCCAAGCCTTGAGAGGAGTTGATCTTTGAAAAATCCAAGTCTAGAGAAGTGTTGGTCCTTGAAAAAAAATATTAAAAAAAATTAAAAAAAAATTCAAGCCTTGGGGCGAGTTGGTCCTTGAAAAATCCACGCCTTGAGAGGAATTGATCCTTGAAAAATCCACGCCTTGAGAGAAATTGATCCTTGAAAAATCCACGCCTTGAGAAGAGTTGGTCCTTGAAAATTCCACGCCTTGAGAAGAGTTGGTCCTTAAAAAAATCAAGCCTTGAAAAAAATCAAGCAGTGAAAAATCCAAGCCTTGAAAAGAGTTGGTCCTCAAAAAAATCAAGCCTTGAAAAATCCACGCCTTGATGAGAGTTGGTCCTCAAAAAAATCAAGCCTTGAAAAATCCACGCCTTAAGAAGAGTTGGTCCTCAAAAAAATCAAGCCTTGACAAATCCACGCCTTAAGAAGAGTTGGTCCTCAAAAAAATCAAGCCTTGAAAAATCAATGCCTTGAGAAGAGTTGGTCCTCAAAAAAAATGAAGCCTTGAAAAATCCACGCCTTGAGAAGAGTTGGTCCTCAAAAAAATCAAGCCTTGAAAAATTCACGCCTTGAGAATAGTTGGTCCTCAAAAAAATCAAGCCTTGAAAAATCCATGCCTTGGGACGAGTTGGTCCTTGAAAAATCTACGCCTAGAGAAGAGTTGGTCCTCAAAAAAATCAAGCCGTGAAAAATCCATGCCTTGA
Source organism: Musca domestica (assembly GCF_030504385.1). Classification (NCBI taxonomy): domain Eukaryota; kingdom Metazoa; phylum Arthropoda; class Insecta; order Diptera; family Muscidae; genus Musca; species Musca domestica. Next base: position 750,696 of record NW_026712248.1, on the reverse strand, counting down.
GAAGAGTTGGTCCTCAAAAAAATCAAGCCGTGAAAAATCCATGCCTTGAGAAGAGTTGGTCCTCAAAAAAATCAAGCCTTGAAAAATCCATGCCTTGATAAGAGTTGGTCCTCAAAAAAATCAAGCCTTGAAAAATCCACGCCTTGAGAAGAGTTGGTGTTTGAAAAATCAAGCCTGGAAAATCCACGCCTTGAGAAGAGTTGGTGTTTGAAAAATCAAGCCTTGAAAAATCCACGCCTTGAGAAGAGTTGGTGTTTGAAAAATCAAGCCTTGAAAAATCCACGCCTTGAGAAGAGTTGGTCCTCAAAACAAGCAAGCCTTGAAAAATCCGCGCCTTGAGAAGAGTTGGTCCTCAAAAAAATCAAGCCTTGAAAAATCCACGCCTTGAGAAGAGTTGGTCCTCAAAAAAATCAAGCCTTGAAAAATCCACGCCTTGAGAAGAGTTGGTGTTTGAAAAATCAAGCCTTGAAAAATCCACGCCTTGAGAAGAGTTGGTCCTCAAAAAAATCAAGCCTTGAAAAATCCACGCCTTGAGAAGAGTTGGTCCTCAAAAAAATCAAGCCTTGAAAAATCCACGCCTTGAGAAGAGTTGGTCCTCAAAAAAATCAAGCCTTGAAAAATCCACGCCTTGAGAAGAGTTGGTGTTTGAAAAATCAAGCCTTGAAAAATCCACGCCTTGAGAAGAGTTGGTGTTTGAAAAATCAAGCCTTGAAAAATCCACGCCTTGAGAAGAGTTGGTATTTGAAAAATCAAGCTTTGAAAAATCCACGCCTTGAGATGAGTTGGTCCTCAAAAAAATCAAGCCTTGAAGAATCCACGCCTTGAGAAGAGTTGGTCCTCAAAAAAATCAAGCCTTGAAAGATCCAGGCCTTGAGAATAGTTGGTCCTCAAAAAAATCAAGCCTTGAAGAATCCACACCTTGAGAAGAGTTGGTCCTCAAAAAAATCAAGCCTTGAAAAATCCACGCCTTGAGTAGAGTTTGTCCTCAAAAAAATCAAGCCTTGAAAAATCCACGACTTGAGAAGAGTTGGTCCTCAAAAAAATTCAAGCCTTAGGACGAGATGGTCCTTAAAAAATCAAGCCTTGAAAAATCCACGCCTTGGGTAGAGCTGCTCCTTAAAAAATTCAAGACTTAGGACGAGTTGGTCCTTGGAAAATCCTCGCCTTGAGAAGAGTTGGTCCTTAAAAAATCAAGCCTTGAAAAATCCGAGCCTTGAGAATAGCTGATTCTTGAAAAATCCACGCCTTGGGACGAGTTGGTCCTTAGAAAAAATATTCTTAAAAAATCCACACCTTGAAAACAGTTGATCCTTCAGAGAATCCCCCAGCTTTAATCTTGAAAAAATATTTTAAAAAAATCTACTTTTTATGGAGAAAAATTTAAATAAAAATCCTCGTTTGTATTTTGACCTAAAAAATATAATCCACACCTCCTCTATGAAGTCTTCTTCGGGAAAATGAATTCCTTTGAGGTCCTCTATGAGACAAAGACATCTTTTTAGGTATTCTCTGAGATGAAGATCGCTTTCCGGTTCTACTCTAAAAGGAGCGACTCTTTTGAGCTCTTCCCCGAGAGGTAGTTCTTTAGAGGTCTTCATTTGAAAAGTGACCCAAACTAGATATTCTACAGTATATGGCCAAAAAATTATAACCCCTAATTTTTCCCAACACTGTACTCTCCTCCCCTTTCCTCTGGATGAACATGCCCATGAATAAAATCCAAATATAAAGAAAATAAATGAAAAGCTTTAAATATTGAGTACCTCCTACAAAAATAATCATGCATTTGTGTTAGTGTGTGTGTAAGAATTGTTGAATCCTGGTTAAATGGATTATTCACACGCTATTGATTTCTAATTGAGTTGACTTCAATCTAGACATCTAAGCACTGACTATTGACATTCACTCCGGCAGGGAGACGGACGGACAGACAGCCACTTTATTTGTAAGTACACAAATCTTCGATCAGAGGTAGGGAAGTACAACAACAAACACTGGCAGACACATCAGCCAAGCAACAAGGCAGCCAGCCTGGCAATCAGTCACTCGTTGTTGGTAAATAAGTAACATTAGACGCCAATAGGTGAGGGACGAGGTGGAGGTGTGGATGAGTGGGGGGCTGACAAATATCACATCAGTTACCAAACGGAAGTTAACAAATGAATTTTGATTTTCCAAACACACAGAACAGACAGACGAACTGACAAACTGACATCGTCATACTTCGAATATGATTAGTAAAGGGTGTTGAAGCATTACAAAACAGCTGATATTTAAGTTAAGTTAAGAGACATAGACGAATGGATGGATGGATGGATGGATGGCAGAGGATTGGACTGCCAGTAGTTGTTGTTATGCATGAATGGCTAGATGGATGGATGGATGGTTGGTTGGATGGATTGCCAAACGACTGCTTGACTGACTATCAGGATTGAGTGATGTATTTAGAAGTTAAGTGGTCGGTTATACACCCCCTACGAAAATAGCATACATCCATATTAGTTATTAAGTGTAAATCTCTTTAATTTTCCGAAATACAGGCGATTAGTCAATTAGAGATATTGACATTAATTTATGGGTTAGGTTGGATAAAAATATGGTCCGATGAGGAGAGGTTTTTGGAAAATTTAATTAATTTAGCAGTTTTGGTCTTTCGAAAAATATCCTTGGAAAAGTCAACGCCTTGGTCGTTCGAAAAATATCCTTAAAAAAATATCCAAAACTTGGATAAATATCCTTGAAAAAATCCAAGCCTTGGATAAATATCCTCGGTAAAGTCCTAGCTTTGGATAAATATCCTCGAAAAAATCCAAGCCTTGCATAAATATCCTTGAAAAATCAAAGCAAAAAACCCACGCCTTGGTCCTCAGAAAATATCCTTGAAAAATCACAGAGAAAAATCCACGCCTTGGTCCTCAGAAAATATCCTTGAAAAATCACAGAGAAAAATCCACGCCTTGGTCCTCAGAAAATATCCTTAGAAAAATCCAAGCCTTGGTGCTCAGAAAATAAACTTAGAAAAATCCAAACCTTGGATAAATATTCTTAAAAAATCACAACCAAAAATCCACGCCTTAGTCCTCAGAAAATATCCTTAAAAATCACAGCCTTGGTCCTCAGAAAATATCCTTAAAAAATCCAAGCCTTGGTCCTCAGAAAATATCCTTAAAAACTTCAAGCCTTGGTCCTCAGAAAATATCCTTAAAAAATCCAAGCCTTGGTCCTCAGAAAATATCCTTAAAAACTTCAAGCCTTGGTCCTCAGAAAATATCCTTAAAAAATCCAAGCCTTGGTCCTCAGAAAATATCCTTAAAAAATCCAAGCCTTGGTCCTCAGAAAATATCCTTGAAAAATCCCCGCCTATATCCTTAGAAAAATATCCTTGAAAAATCCACGCCTATATCCTTAGAAAAATATCCTTGAAAAATCCCCGCCTATATCCTTAGAAAAATATCCTTGAAAAATCCACGCCTATATCCTTAGAAAACTATCCTTGAAAAATCCACGCCTAGATCCTTATAAATATATCCTTAAAAATTCCACGCCTATATCCTTAGAAAACTATCCTTGAAAAATCCACGCCTATACCCTTAGAAGAATATTCTTGAAAAAATCCACGCCTTGGTCCTTAGAAAAATATCCTTGAAAAAATCCACGCCTTGGTCCTTAGAAAAATATCCTGGAATAAATCCACGCCTTGGGACGAGTTGGTCCTTAGACAAATATCCTGGAATAAATCTACGCCTTGGGACGAGTTGGTCCTTAGAAAAATATCCTTGAAAAAATCCACGCCTTGAGACGATTGGTCCTTAGAAAAATATCCTTGAAAAAATCCTCGCCTTGGCCCTTAGAAAAATATCCTTGACAAAATCCAACCCTTGGTCCTTCAAAAAATATCAAAGCCAAAAATCCACGCCTTGGTCCTTCGAAAAATATACTTAAGAATTTATGCCACGAGAAGAGTTAAAAAACAGTTGATCCATGGAAAAATATCCTTTTAAAAAAATCCACGCCTTAAAAACAGGTGATCCTTGGAAAAATATCCTTGAAACACTCCACGCCCTGAAAACACTTGATCCTTGCAAAAAATATCCTTGAAAAACTCCACGGCTTGAAAACAGTTGGTCCTCAGAAAAAAAAAATATTTTTTTGAAAAATTCACTCCTTGGTCCTTGGAAATATATTCCTAAAAAACCAGTTCATCAAAAATGCTGATCCTTGAAAAAAAATTCTTGAATAAAATTCACGCCTTGGTTTTTCGAAAAGTATCCTTGAAAATATCCTCCCCTGGGTCCTTTACTACTACAAATCCCACCCTGAGTCCTTCTGTACTAAAATTCATGGAGTTTATTGAATTAATGGAGTATTGTATTATCCGCCCCCCCCTTCTTGTCCCCCTTTCCCCTCTCTCTCTCTCGTTTTATCTCCAATATTTTATTGCTTTCAATAAAAATCCTTCATTTGAATTTCATTGCTGAATTCAGTCATTTTCACATTCAAAACATTTAAAGGCCAGACATTATTGTTTTCATCAATGGCATTGTCCTCGCTGTCGGTTGTGAAGTGTGTACTCACACATACACACAACCACACACACGGCCGCAAGCCACTGACCACAAGTATTTGTTTGTCTGCTTGAATGCTCCTTTTTTACTCTCTATCTCTCGAGGAGCAGAGAATGGAATGGTCCCTCAAGTGTGCGACTGTGCCTGGATGTGGTCAGAAATGATCAATTTAATAGGAAAACAATGGCTATTGATAACAGGCTGTACAAAAGGGATCCTTGTGGTGAGGGGGGTAATTCACTTTCCTCCTTCCTGGGGTGGGGAGGGTGGTTCTGTCTAATAAACTTTTCCAAAAAGAAACTTTAAAATGCTTGAAAAACTTAATGTCTCAAATCAATGACAGGAAGTGCTCTTTGAATGTTTAACAGGATAAAGGAAACACTTTCACTTTTGCAAGGACTCACATGTGTGGGTGTTTGTGTGCGTGCGTGCGTTCATGTGTCGGTGTGTGTTCATTTTCTTGTGGTTTATTATTCACACGCCTGAATTAATTGTAAATTAAAGTTTTCGACACAATCTAAAGAAATTTCCTTGAACTTTTGAATGGCAAACTATATTTTAAAGGATACCAGCAGACACTCAAGGAGTGAAAAGGACTCTTCCCTGGCCCGGTCATGATAGTTTGAACGTGTTAACAAATATTTCCTCACAAGTAAATAACAACTCTCCAAATGAATTGCAAACTTTTGTATTGGATATTGGCAAACATCCTTACGGGTTGGTCCTTTTTTGTTTGGCCAACACACGCACACCCGCACACACACTCAAAGGTCAGCCTATGGAACTTATCAGAGTACCAAACTCTTCCAAGTAGTTTTACATATTCATAAGTTTTCGTCACTTGGGAGTATTTTCGACAATAATTGTTGCCACTTGCTTCCCCCTTTTTGCCCCCAATCCCCTTGCTCCTTCTGCAGGTCAAAGGATCCAACATCTGGATATTGGCTGTTTATAACCGAAGTGAATTGAAAGGCATTGAAAGTATTGCTGCTCTGGCTTTTGCTCCCCAAAAAGGCATTGAAGTGTATCTAAGACGATTACACATCATTTAACTGACTCGATTGCCAGGACATAGACACACACACACACACAAGGAAAGAGGTCCTTTGGCTTCCTTTGTAGGTGTTTAGAATTGTAGCTTTCTTTCTATCAGACACTTAATATTTCATGGCGTAGAAACTTTCGTTTTTCTTGAATATTGATTTTATTGCCTCTTCGTCTGTTAAGGAAGATAGTTTTGTATCCTTTTTTGGACGAGGATGTGGAAAGTTCATTTAAAGTTGATAAATTTTGAAATAAAGTTTTATGGAATTTCGGGAAGGGTAAATGAAATTTAAAATATAGCCTCTCGAAACAATTGGCGTATTCCCAAAAAAAGAAAATCTTGGGAGAAATCTTGAAACCTGATGGTCTTGAAAAAATCCACCCTTAAAAACAGTTGGTCCTTGGAAAAATATTCTTGAAAAAATCCACCCATTAAAAACAGTTGGTCTTTGAAAAAATCGACGCCTTGAAAACTGGTGCAAAATATCCTTGAAAAAATCCAAGCCTTGAATACATGGTGCTCCTTGGAAAAATATCCTTGAAAAAATCCACGCCTTGAAAACAGTTGGTCCTTGGAAAAATATCCTTTACAAAAATCCACGCCTTGAAAACTGGTGGAAAAATATCCTTGAAAATATCGACGCCTTGAAAGCTAGTGGTCCTTGGAAAAATATTCTTGCAAAAATCCACGCCTTGAAAACTGGTGGTCCTTGGAAAAATATCCTTGAAAATATCGACGCCTTGAAAACAGGTGGTCCTTGGAAAAATATCCTTGAAAAAAATTAACGCCTTGAAAACAGTTGGTTCCTGGAAAATATTCTTGAATAAATCCACGCCTTGAAAACTGGTAGTCCTTGGAAAAATATCCTTGAAAAATCAAAGCCTTGAGAACCTGGCAGTCCTTATAAGAATATCCTTAAAAAATCTACCTTGGAAAAATATCCTCGAACAAATTTTCGCCTTGGAAAGTGTTGCTCCTTGAAAAAATATCTATAAAAAGTCCACGCTTTGGTCCTTGCAAAAATATTTTTGAAAATATCGACGCCTTGAAAACTGGTGGTCCTTAAAAAATATATTTGAAAATATCGACGCCTTGAAAACTGGTGGTGCTTGAGAAAAATATCCTTGAAAATATCCACGCCTTGAAAAATGGTGGTTCTTGAAAAGTCAACTACTTGATAACCGCTAGTCGTTCGAAAAAATATCCGAATATTTGTCCTTAGTAGAATATTCTTAAAATATGTCCTTCTAAAATGTCCTTGTATATCCTTGGAAACCCTATCCTGCAGAGTTGGTATCAGTCCTTAGAAACATTTCCCTGAAAAAACACAAAAAAATGAAAAAATTCTGGCTTTGGCCTTCCGACAAATATCCTCGAAAAAACACAAAAAAATTAAAAAAAAAATCACGCCTTGGTCCTTCGAAAAATATCCTTGAAAAATTACGAAAAAAATTGAAAAAATCCACGCCTTGGTCCTTGGAAAAATATCCTTAAAAAAAGTCCACGTCTTGTGGGTCCTCTGGGAAATATGCTTGATATTTGTAAAAAAAATCATTGAAGACATCCACGCCTTGGTCCTTGGAAAAATATCCTTAAAAAAAGTCCACGTCTTGTGGGTCCTCTGGGAAATATGCTTGATATTTGTAAAAAAAATCATTGAAGACATCCACGCCTTGGTCCTTCGAATAATATCCTTGAAAAAATCCACGACTTGGTCCTTGGAAAAATATCCTTGAAAAAATCCACGCCTTGATCCTTGGAAAAAATCCTTGAAAAAATCCACGCCTTGGTCCTTGGGAAAAATTCCTTGAAAAAATCCACGCCTTGGTCCTATGAAAATATCCTTGAAAAAATCCACGCCTTGGTTCTTGGAAAAATATCCTTGAAAAAATCCACGCCTTGGTCCTTGGAAAAATATCCTTGAAAAAATCCACGCCTTGGTCCTTGGAAAAATATCCTTGAAAAAATCCACGCCTTGGTCCTTGGAAAAATATCCTTGAAAAAATCCACGCCTTGGTCCTTGGAAAAATATCCTTGAAAAAATCCACGCCTTGGTCCTATGAAAAATATCCTTGAAAAAATCCACGCCTTGGTCCTTGGAAAAATATCCTTGAAAAAATCCACGCCTTGGTCCTTGGAAAAATATCCTTGAAAAAATCTACGCCTTGGTCCCATGAAAAATGGAAGCCTTGTGCCTTGAAAAATTGGGAGGCCTTGGTCCTTGAAAAAATCCTAGCCTTATTCCTAGAAAATATCCTTGAAAAAATCGTTGATTCTTCGGAAAGCATTATCGAAAATGTCCATTCTTTGGTCCTTAGAAAAAATATCCTTGAAAAAATCCTAGCCTTTGTCCTTGAAAAATATCCTTGTAATAATTCACCCCATGGTCCTTAGAGAAATATTCTTGAAGTAATTCACGCCTTGGTCCTTGGAAAAATATTCTTGAAAAAATCCACGCCCTGGTCCTTAAAAAGATATCCTAGAAAAAATCCAAGCCTTGGTCCTTGGAAAAATATCCTTGAAAAAATCCACGCCTTTGTCCTTGGAAAAATATCCTTGAAAAAATCCACACATTGTTTCAAGGTAAAATATATCTGAAAAATTTAACATGGGGTCCTTTGAGAAATATCCATGAATATATGACATTCGTCCTTAGAAAAATATCCTTATATATACCCAATACAATCTTATACTTCAAATCTCCGCTGTACACACCCTTTTGCATATATTTTTCACCCAAATTGACATATGACACAAAAATCAGAATATTGTCAGAATTTCGTCCGACATGTCTGAAACGACTAAAACCATGATTTTCAACATAATTTCTTGAAATCCGCAAAATAAAATTGCTTTATTTATCTTTCGAATAACTTAAAGATCCAAACACAATGTTCAGAAATTCTTCAGACTTCCATCAGAAATGTCTGAAGAAGCTCTAAAATGTCCTGAATTGAAAAAAATTCAATATTTTTGAGGAGTTTGCTTTTTTGAAGAGGTTATTAAAACACATTAAATTTTGTTTTATTTCCTAAATTTGTTTAAATTTGCCTTTGATTTTTAACAATGATGTGTTAGACTTGCCTGAAAAAAAATAAAAAAAAGAAACCTCAAAATACTGACATATGTATGTTTGGTTAGTTGGCTGTTCGTCTACGCCCAGCAAGAAATGATGATGTTTAGATATGCATTTCATTTCACAGGAGCAGAAAAAAACACAAAACTGGTTTTTGCAACATCAGCATCCTTGCAGTTACGGGGCAGGCTTCAAACCCCCCACTGGGAGCAGAGACGTGGTCAGATTATGTTTTCGACTTACATGGAATAGGGCGAGGTTTTCTTCCTTCCCGACCACCTCCCTGTTTCAAACTCTTCCAAAGATATTATTTTCTTACAACAAAAGAACTTTTATAAAGTGTAAATTTCTTCAAGCCAAAAAAAAAGTTAAAAAAATAAACTACCAAAAAAAAAAAAAACAAAATCCAAAGGCAAAAGTTTTAAACAGACCATATGAGAGTTACATATGGTTCAAAATATAATAAAACAATCTTTTTTTTTTTTTTTTTGCTCCCAGAATTTCCATACTTTCTTATGTTTTTGTTGTTGTGAGGAAAAAAAACTGAAAAGAAGTGTTCATGTTAGAAGTTTATCAGTTTACGTTGAACTGGAAAGAAATGTTGCTTCAACTGTCATTTTGACAGCTGTGCATATAAACAGCTGATGGCGGTTTTGTAGTTTCAGTTTTTTTGAAAGAAAACCAAAAAGAAATGCAAAAATTTAGCCACTTCTTTGTGCAACATTTGCTATCACATATTTTTGAAATAAATCACCGGTAATGGCTCTCCTAGGCCTTGTTGAGTGAGAAACAAAAAAAAAACCTCTGACATGTCCTGGAAGTGATTTAAAACTACAAAACCAGTTCCCAGCTTGGCCATAGAATTTCCACAGATAACCTGAAACGGAAATCAATTCTCTTAAGTGGGTGTTTTGCGTAAATTATCTCACAAACACCCAGTCGCACACACACTCATACCACCTCACCTCCAACTTCCAACCACTCACAAAGTTTGATTGTTTGTTGGCTGATGTTTTAAACAAACTGACGTTGTTTGCAGCACTAGGTGTTGTTGCTGTTCCTTCTGCATTTCTCAAAGACATGATAACAAAACAATCTTAAGCAACACTTACGCACACCGTCACAAAACTGCCACTCGACCACTTACACACATACATACATATGTTGTTATGTGTGCTTGCAATGTTCTATAAACTATGATTGTATCAGGACATACGTTGTATTCCATGTTTACGAGTATATGACGGTTTGGCAAAACTTTCGCCTTTGCAGGATATGCCCCGGCATGACAAACACACACGAATCGAGGAAAAGCAAAAACCGAAACAGCTCAAAACTTTTCCAATGCAGGTAATGATGGACAGTGGTATTGGGCATGATTTTCTGCAAGGATAATTTGGGAACGAAGATTTTCACACACCAGGATCCAAAACGAGCATTTTTAGGGTTAATTTTCGAAGGTTACATATTTTTCAAAGCGAGGATTTTTCCAACGACTAAGAGTTTTGAAGACGTGAAATTTCTAAGGATATTTTTTTGAAGGACCAACAGTTTTTTTAAATGCGGATTTTCAAGGATTTCTTCGGAAAGATCAATAGTTATCAGAAGAATATTTTTAATGGACAAAGGACCAATGCGTGGATTTTTGTAGGACATATTTTCAAAGGACCAATGCGTAGCCTTTTAAACAACATTTTATCAAAAGACCAATGCGTGGTTTTTTTGGAGGACATTTTTTCTAAGGGCTCATGCGTGGATTTTTGAAAGACATTTTTTCAAAGGACCAATGCGTGACTTTTTGAAGGACATTTTTTCAAAGGACTAATGCGTAGATTTTTAAAGGACATTTTTGCTAAAGTCCAAGCTTGGACTTCCGAAGGACATTTTTTCTAAGGACCAATGCGTGGATTTGGAAGTACAATTTTTTTAAGGACAATTCGTGGCTTTTTGAAGGACTTTTTTGCAAAGGACCAATTCGTGGATTTTTTAGAACACTTTTATTAAGGACCCATGAGTGAATTTTTGAAAGACATTTTGACAAAGGACCAATGCATTGAGTTTTGAGGGACATTTTGTCTAAGGACCAATGCGTGGATTTTTGAAGGACATTTTATCTAAGGACCAATGCGTGGATTTTAAAGGACTAAGGACTAAAACCTGGATTTATAAAGGACATTTTGTCTAAGGACCGACCGATTTTCAAAGGACATTTTGGCTAAGGACCAAAGTGCTATTTCTAATCTGTGGATTTTCTTAAGGATATTTTTTAAATTCTCTATTTTAAGGATATTTTTCTAATATTGAGAAGGTTTTCAGGGCTTGATCTTTTTAAGCAATTTTTTTTAAGAAACAACAGGACATTTTACTTAGTTCGCAAGACGCAGATTTTTTAAATAATATTTTCCAAAAGACCAACAGGACATTTTCTCAAATTCTTTAGGAGTGGATTTTTTATGGATAACTTTCTAAGGAAACTTTTCTACGTGTGGCGTGGATATTTCAAGGATATATTTTTAAGGACATTTTTTATGTTCTTAAGGACCGATAATATATTTTCTGAAGGCATGTATTTTTAAAGGATATTTTTCTAGGGACATTTTTTATGTTCTTGAGGACCGATAGAACATTTTTCTGAAGCCATGTATTTTTAAAGGATATTTTTCTAAGGACCAATAGGATATTTTTCTAAAGGCATAGAATTTTCACGGTTATATTTCTACAGACCCACAGGATATTTTTCTAAGTTCCCAAGGCATGGATCCTTCAAGGATGTTTTTCAAAGAACCTACAGATATTTTTCTAAGCTTTAAGGCGTGGATTTTTTAAGGATATTTTTCTAAAGACCAACAGGTTCTCAAGGATATTTTCCAAGGACCAACAGAAAAATATTCTTGAATAAAAAAGAGAAAGTATCTAAATTCTCAAGGCGTGGATTCTTCAAGGATATTTTTCTAAAGACCAACAGGTTCTCAAGGATATTTTCCAAGGAGCAACAGGATATATGTCTAAGTTCTCAATGCGAGGATTTTTCAAGCATATTTTTTTAAGGGCCAACATGATGTTTTTCTAAATTCTCAAGGAATAGATTTTTCAAGGATATTTTTCTAAGGACTAACAGTATTTTTTCCTGAGTTCTCAAGGCGTGGATTTTTAAGGATTTTTTTTTCAAGGACCAACAGGCGTGGATTTTCCAAGGATTTTTTTTTCAAGGACCAACAGGCGTGGATTTTTCAAGAACCATCAGCATGTTCTCCTAATTTCTCAAGGCCTGGATTTTTCAAGGAATTTTTTTAAGGACATGTTTTTTCAAGTTCTTCCGGCGTGGATTTTTCAAGGATATTTTTTTAAGGACATGTTTTTCAAGTTCTTGCGGCGTGTATTTTTTAAGGATATTTTTTTAAGGATATGTTTTTTCAAGTTCTTCCGGCGTGGATTTTTTAAGGATATTTTTTCAAAAAGACATGTTTTTTCAAGTTCTTCCGGCGTGGATTTTTAAGGATATTTTTTTAAGGACATGTTTTTCAAGTTCTTCCGGCGTGGATTTTTTTAAGGATATTTTCCTATATTCTTAAGACGTAGATTTTTTCAAGCTTTTTTTTTCAAAGGATCAACAGTTCGGAAGGTGTGAATTTTTCAAGTTTTTTTTAAAGGATCAACAGTTCACAAGTCTTGAATTTTTCAAGGTTTTTTTCAAAGGATCAACAGTCCTTATGACGAAAAATTTTCAAGGATATTCTTCTTTATTACAACATTTTCCCAGGAGTAGATTTTACGCGGGTATTATTTTCAAAGGCCCAACAGATCTTAAGGCGAAGAAATTCGAAGGATTTATTCTTCAACATTACACTTTCTCGAGGATATTTTTCTAAGGATTTATTCCAGGGCTCAAAAGCTCTTAAGGCGTAATACGTGGGTCTTTTAAAGGTTTTTTTTTTTTTTCTACGAAACAATGTTTGCAAAGCAACAAGAAAATTTTTCAAAGAATACTTCCAACAGTTTCCAAGACTTCAATCTTTGAAAGATATTCTTGTTAAGGACCAAGGCAATGGTCGTGATTTTATCCAGGACATATTTATAGGATTAAAAAAATGTCTAAGGAATTTTTCAGAGGGAAAATAGTTAAAAATATTCAACGATATTTTTCTAAAGACTAAAATTGTTTTCAAAGGATATTTTTGTAACGGCAGTTGGATGGATTTAAAAAAATATGTTACCATTGTGCGAAAGTTTTCAAAGACATTTTCATTAGAACATTCATAATTTATTAAGGACCAAAGCATGAAAGATTCCGGGGGTAATTGAGTAATATTTGTTCTAAGGATGCTTTAAGGATATTTCCCTCGTTTTGTCACTTACATTTTTTAAGGCGTACTGCATCGATTTTTTCAAGGATTCTATCAATGATAGTTTTCAGGAATATTTTTCTAAGGTCTTTCGGACATAAATATTTTTCGGTGGTACCTCAGTTTTTAAAGTTGTTTTTCTGTCAAGGATATTTTTCTAAAAATCCTTAGTTTTTTTAAGGGTATTTTATTATCAAGGATATTTTTCAAGAATGTTTGCCCAAGGTCCTCGTTTATAGATTTTCTTCGATGGACCCTCAGTTTCAAGGCTCTTTTTTAATAAAGGATATTTTTCTAAAACTCCATAGTTTTTTTTAGCTAGTTTTCAAGAATATTTTTCTGATAAATATTTATTTTTCTGACAATTTTCACATCAAGGACATTTCCAAGGACATTTTTCTAAAACTAAACATTTTTTCAAAAATAATTAATTCCATTTTTTTTTTTTTTTTTTTTTAATTCTTAATCCACTGTTTATTGAAAAGTTGTCTTAAGTTTCCCCGTGTCCTCCCCAACCACCTTTCAATACCTAAACCGAGCAGAGGTTGCGTGTGAATTATTAAAATCTAATAAACCACAAGATTTTTATGGACGGCAAGTTAAAAATTGCAGAATATATTGGAGAAATGCCACGCTGGCGTTGGTAAGAACGAGCAGGGCAAGTTTGTTTTGTGGTCGTCGAAATGGTATGGAGCAAGATTTAACTTCTCAAAAAGGAGTGCATGCCATGACACCTATGGGTGTGGGTATGTGTGTGTGCGTTTGCGTTTGGGTGTAAAGGATCTCCATTGTATTGAACCTTAAATTAAGTTTGAACTTGTTTGCTAATAATTTTCCTGGTCCCCAACACACCTACTTCGAGCTGAAGTACTTCCTATTTCCTTGGCGTTTCCGGTGCGGGTGTGTATGGATGTGTGTGCGTTTGAAGTGTGGGAACGTTGTTCGGTGTTGTTTACATAGGTTAAGTTTAATTTCCTAACAACGTTTTTGTCTAAACTTCTTTGTCGAATGGGAAAAATTGAGAGGATGTAAGGCAACAAAGGGAAAACCTTGGGAAAGGGGTGTGAGTTAGGTTATCGAGGATGTGTGTTTGATAATCATAAATTTGTGGGAGTCCTTTAGTCCTTATGAAGGATATATATATGTGTGTGTGTGTAGGTTTTTTTATAGTTTTCCATGGCGTTGTGTGGAAAAAGGTGTGAAAAATCTTAAGATTTCAATAGCTTTCTCAACACTTGT